>NW_010136041.1:36760-49886 GCF_000699245.1 Pterocles gutturalis | reverse complement strand
TTCAGCAGCAATCTTAATTATAGCTCCTCATAGTCACGCTAAACCAAACAGTAATTCTGTTAGTATTGATTATCCACCTCAGTGACTCCTGTTATGCTACTGTTTTATCATGCTTGATTACCCTTTACACATAAGAGGGTCAGGACAGGTCTGCAATGTAAAAGTGCTGATCAGTAGTAGTTAGTGGACTAACTACTATTTTGCTTTGCTTTGGTATTTGGAAAATAAAAGCCAGAGCTCAGACAAATTCATGTTATGGGCAGTTGGATCTTGGTGAATGATCAACAAAATGAAAAAAGAAAAATATTAATCTTTTTGAATGTTAGAAACTTAGTATAAACAATATTTGGTTTATGGACATACCAAGTGTATGCTGGCTGTTGAAGGCGGCCAAACTTGAGCAAATGGAATGAACGTGGGCTTCCCATAGGAAATGTCCATGAATTTTATACAGGTGATAAGCTAAGGTCAGGAACAGCTGGGAATAATGGCAGAGATATTCCTTGTTCTATACAGATGCCGTTTTTCCTTTATGTACCACAAAGCCACTTCAGGCTGAGGAGGTGTCAAAAATTGGTGAACTTAGTGCTTCTAGTAGTCTCTATAGTAACCTAGTGCCTAACAGTTCTTCTTCTATGCAATGTTTGTTACTTGGCAAAATATACCAGCTCATTTCAAAATGCACTTTTCCTTGTAATCCTAGTGAGTGAGTAAGTTTCGTAAAGAAGGTGAGAACTGAGAAGTACACAAAGATAAAATTAGCCTTTGGGCATGTGTGAGGGAAAAGAGAAGTCTGAAGTTAGAAGTCTGAAAATATATGATGTTTAGTTTTAGGCTGAAGGTGTTTCAATCAAATCAAAAGCTAAGATTTTAACAGACTGCTGTGAGGAGAACTGGTCTTTTATTAGGGGTCTGTTTGGCCTTGTAAATTTGAGTCGTGATATTGAAAATGATCTGGAATGCTCAACTCAAATGTCTTACTCTCAAACCCAATATTCTTGGATATGTGTTGTACCAAGATGATACTTCTGCAACAAAGAAGTTTCACTTGAGCATGAGTACAGGTTGAGTGCAAATACACTGAACTGAGTAGTTTTTCTTCCTCATTAGTTAAAAAAATAGTGTGAGGAAAAAATACAGTATTGCCATCTACCAACTCCTGGCTTTTGCAGGAACCAGAAAGTAAAAATCATACCAGTTCCTTTAAGTGAATGGTAGCTAAAATGTTTCATCACCATAGAACAGCATGCATATACAACCTAGTGGGAGTTCTTTAGCCCTGCTGTTTTTAGAACAGCAGATATTACTATTGAAGTAATTTTGTATTCATGACGATGTCTTCAATATTTCTGTAGTTCTTAATTTTAATTCAGTTCCAGCAGCTCTGCCACTCAAGTAACACCAAGTTTGGAACAGTAACCAAGCAAAAAACAGTTTGCTTCTCTGTATTGCTAGATTTACTTCAAACCTTGCTGGATCACCACCTCATGACAGCAAGAACAAGGATATCTGAGGACATTGGCAAGTATAGCATTACTAGCTCTGCTTGCATTTTGGTTCTGTGGTATGTTTCATTATGTTCAGGGATTTGCTATATTCCATTAGTGTCTTCCATTAGCGTTACTTTTCTCTGTTAAGAGCATATCGGAGATGGCTTTGAAAATTAAATTCTCAACACACCTAATAACTTTTTTTTTGGTACAATGAGCAATGTGAACGTTCAACAAGATAAATAGTTGACAATGGATGAAAAAGGTTACAATTAAAGGGAGCAAAAGTAAGTAATGAGCTTACAGGATTTCAGTGAAACTATATAAAACTGAGATGGAATAACTACTTAGAAACTCATAAACAGTTCTCAATTATTGGGGGAAATGAAATTTCTATTGACATAAGAGGCATTGTATTTGTGTTTAACAAGGTTACTGCTCTGTTCAGTGGCTTCCACTTCAGCCTAGGACTGCAGTTAGTGTCCAGCTTTCATTTGGTGACATGAATATATTAGATCCTCAACTTGAGTATTTTTGGAGTACATTAACATTCAGTATAATTCTCAGTTTAAAACAATATGATGCTAACCTATATAGTATGTACACATGATATCTCTTCATTCTCATTCTTCATTTATATCTCTCTTTTCAAGAACGATGAACCAAAATAAAACCAAATCGGGTCCAAAATTTCAGTGTTAGGAAGGTCTGGTCCGGTTCTATATTTTTGACTACTTCCTTTTGTGCAGCGTCACATACTTTGGAAAAGAGATGGCCTGGATAATAAGAGCTAAATGACTACATCAGCAAGGCATTTCACTGGGGCTAATATTCCCTGTTTTTCTGCACTGTGCCATGCAGACCTACTTTCTGTGCCTGGGTTCATATACAGTGCTGGAACTACATTTAAGAAATGATTGCAGAGATAACATTTGTTCTGTGTCTAGTACCCTTATCATACAAATATAGATGTTGATTGATTTGAATTTATGAAGTGTAACACTATTTATTCCTCCTAATGGCAAAATAGATATTTGCAATAAATAAGAGATGACATTCATTCCCTCTGTGCTTTTATGAGAGTACAAGAAGGCTACAAGGTGCCTGCAAGTCCATAAAATAAGGACTTAGAAAGCTGCACTATTGAACACAAAAGAATCCCCTAAGGCTCTACCACCTGTTCTCAAGCCTTGCAACCAAAGCCTGAAAAACTCTAGGCAGTCCAACAAATCTTAATTGATCCCATTGTGCTTGCTTGGTCCTGTATCAGGCCACCATAGAAAAAGAATAACTTTTCAGAATATTTTAACACCTTCCAAATGTCAATATGAAGAAACTGCATCTTTCTTGTCGAGTGTGTAAAGTCTGGATCATAGCTGTTTTTACATAAATGTTGATCATGGTGGTTGCGTATTAAGTTAGGTGCCTGCCAATTTATGAAGTGTCAGAACATGATATGATGACCACATGTCCACAACATGATATGAATGAAAGACTGAGTCTGTGTGGAAGCCTTACACTATTTTCATTGATGTTTTATCACCAATTAACATTTGTTTCAATACACTTTTGAAAATAAATAGTATTTACACATCACAGTTCTGTAAATATGATCATCTTCTTCCTCTATCATCCAACAACTTTGCTGATGCAAAAGTAGCACTGGCATAGTTACATTCCTCCCTTGAAAGGCAGGATATTTTCAATTCTGACAAATTATTCAAGGTTGGAAACTCCTTTATTTCTTCGTAATTTTAAAAATAATGCCGTTACTGCTCCTTCAAGGTCCCTGGTATTCCAGCATTAAGTCTGTCATTATGTATTTGAGGGATTTCTTCATTCCCATCTGTTTCCAAAACCTGAATGCTTTCTCTCTGCTACCACTATCAGTTCTTGCCCTCTGGCAATAAGATCAAAATGAAAGTGGAATAAAAGCAAATAGAATAAGAATAAAGAAGGCAAAAGAAAGATGGACTGGGAGAAGAGTGGATGAAATGATTAAAGAAAGGGAAAATAAAAGAGATGACAGATGTAAAGATGATATGTAACAAGGTTATGAATATTTTCATAGGACTTCAACTAAATGAGTTTATTTCAACTTACTTGAAATTCTGTGTGCGTGTATTGATTCGATATAGTGAGAGCAGTGAAATGCTCATTATATGTCAATAAAGCTCACATTCACCGGCTTCTGTGCAGGGAAGTCACAAACTAGTTTCTCAAGGAAGAATATACTAATCTACCACTGAAAAGCAACAGGATTCAAGGAGCATCCCTCTAACCATCTGTCTGTCTTGGATTATACGAAGGTTTAAGAGGTGAATGCGTTTCTGTGGAGGACGAGACAGCATGGAAAAGATAATAGAAATACTTTGCTGATCTCAGTCACTGGTGACTACTGCCACTTCCCCAGAGGGAGCAAAAAGGGGGCGTTCAGACACAGCTCAGACCCAGGGACATGAATCATGCACCAGGGGAGGTGCAGATGGGGTGTGTGTACAGCGCAGGGCCCAGACTGAGTGTCAGAGATTCCCACTGCCTGCTTTGAGAAACTGGTGTTTCTCAAAGCCTGAGACTGGGAAGGAGCTGTCTGGAGAGCAAAATGAAGGCAGTGCATTCCTCTCATTGTAATGCCTTCTACTGTTAGTTCTGGCTGATGTTTTGTATTCCCCCCCACTCCCACTGGTAGTTCCTTTTCTCAAGAGGGGACAAGGAATGGAATAATTAGGGCGTTTTAGGTCATGACGGGCACAGCCAAACCTGTGTGCTGAAACTTGAACAGCTCTCACATGTGACCTGCAGTCCTACAAAATAAGAAACACTTTGTTTTCCAGCTCTATTTTAAAACAAAACAAGAATTATGTTGGTGACAGTATTACACCAGCACTTGAATGCAGGATGTAAAGACAAGATGATTTACAGTTTTGCAAGAAACTTGTTAACCCGGATGGATAGTAATCCTGTCTAGGAAAGGGGACCTAAGTCAAGCTTTTGAGGCTCATTTTAAATTAAACATTTTAAACTTCCAAACAAAAACAAAGGATTGCAGTTTTTGAATGTTCATTAACTGTACCTGCAAGCTCAGTATTTCACAATGCAGAAAACAATTAATTTGTGTCAGCCTGCAAATATAAGTTTATTAAAAGTATGCACTTTTAGACATACGTGGCCTAATGAGGCCACAGGGACTTCCTTAGGTAAATGCAAGAAGTTGTGCAGTGGACACTATGTTGATTTTTGTTTTCTTTTTAAAGTCATGTATTATGAGGTCCCTAGGACAAAAGCTCTCTTGTGGTTTTTGTTTGTTTGTTTGTTTTTTTTTCTTCTTTTGTGTTGCTATGTCTTCAGTAGTGTGCTGAGGAGAAACTTGGATTTGAACATCCTTACGTAGTACATACACTCCATCTGCTGTGAATTGCCAGCTCTTAATTGTTTTCTCACTTATTTGGACTCTTAAATCCTGCTTAGCCTTTTTTTTTCTTGAGTAGAAAGGCAAAAAGTCTTTTGACAGTAAAAGTTAACTTGTACGATCAGAGCCCATCCACAACTTCACGCATTTCAGTGACTGCAAGAAATTATCTTTCTCTTATACCTCTCTCCACCACCACCGCTTTCTCTCTGCTCTGAGGCTGATTCCCTCTGCATCTGCAGCCATTTGTAGTGTTTAGTGGGAAGTAAATCCAGATACACAAGCAGGAGCAAGTCCAAGTTTCACTGGCAGAGCCCCAGTAAGCCTGAACTGCTTTCTGCAACAGCTGTGTACCTATTACTGATTTCTACTGAAAATGCTGGGTCCTGAGCTTTATCTTCATGACCTTAAAGACGGTATTACATGTACTGCCTGTCATTATCCTCCTATGAAAAAAAATGCACAATAACAACTACAGATATTATAATTCTTTAGACCTGAATTGTAATTCTTTAGACCTCCTCAGAGATAATGCACTATTTGAGGGGAAAGTGGAAGGAGGAACAGTTGTGTCCAACTCTTCCCTCTGTCCCCTTGAAAATTACGGATTTCTACTGAAAATGCTGGGTCCTGAGCTTTATCTTCATGACCTTAAAGACGGTATTACATGTACTGCCTGTCATTATCCTCCTATGAAAAAAAAATGCACAATAACAACTACAGATATTATAATTCTTTAGACCTGAATAATTAACCTGATTGTAATTCTTTAGATCTCCTCAGAGATAATGCACTATTTGAGGGAAAGCGGAAGGAGGAACAGTTGTATCCAACTCTTCCCTCTGTCACCTTGAAAACAGGGAACTGATGATTACAGTTAACCAAAGGATTGTTGCCTGTTCCTCTGCAACGATGACCTATTAGCTATCATCTGTGTCTGTATTACGCTGAGAAGGGATTGCTGTAATTTCCTCTGCCAGGGACAGTGGTTAAGGGCAGTTGGACTCTAATGTATGTTGCTGATTTTTTAGGAAGCTAGAAAAGAGCTTGTTTCTCATTTTTTATTTTTCAGTCTTTCTAACATCACAGTGTTGCGCAGATTTTTAGTAATTATATCCCTATAGGTAATATGGATAAATAATTACAGAGATAGTGATGTGAACACTGATATATGAATCCCCAAGGTGTCTCAACACTCTATGAAGTTTATCACTTCTGATACAGAAGGGAGAGTCTATCAGGAGCTTTTGAAGCATTATAACTATCTCACAATCTGGCTATTTTGCTTGGATGGTTACGAGCCCTCTTCAGGAACATACCATGCTCACCATTGTCACATTTTACCAATGGCAGTACAAAATGTGCCACTGCTTCTCTGAGCTAATATTGTTCAAAAATATGTAATGTTGCTTTGCTTATTTTCCACGTAGCTTGGCACATACACAGTCTATTTACTGATCGATATTTCCTTTTCCACTCAAGATTACTTTGGATGAAAATTAGCCAAGCAGTTTTGAGATGTTGCTCTTTGCAACTTGAATTGTTGTTTCATTAGATAATGTGGGAACTCCAGTTGGTGTGGCAAATAAAAGTTCATTCTTTTCTTTCTTAAGTGCTTTTCTCCACAGAAGCAGCCTATTTCTTTTGTCCATATGGCTTCAAAGAAAAACTGCCTAGGGTTTTATCAAGATTATTGTAGTTCTTGAAGGAGATGTCTAGCCCACAGTTTCCTGTACATCTTTTGAGAGAGATTTTTCAAGACTTTTCCTTGGTAACTCAGAAAGCTGTTCTTTCTCTCTCTCTCTTTTCTTTTTTTTTTTTTTTTTTAATCTGGTTATCTAGTTCAACAGATCAATGTGCAGAACACCCTAAGCTCTCACCAGTTTTATACATCAGGTCTTAATATCTGTGTCCGGTTCCTGTGTCACTTACCGTTATATCAGTGAGTGCAGTTTGGGTACTTGATGGCCAGCACAGTGCAATTAGTGATGTGTCCTAGGAAGGTAGTTTGATTTGTTATCTGCTTCTGATTTTACTGAGAATAAGAAAACCCGGATCTGTCAGTTTAATACATTGATCTGTTACTCATCAGCTAATAAGAAGGTGAACCCGATTTCCAGAACTGCTGAACTCTTGCAACTGCAGTTAAAGTAATTTCCATCTAAGGCACTTAGCGTCTGTGAAGAAATTAGCATTCAGTTCTTTAACATTGCTTTGAGGAGGTCTTTAAAATTTAGATTGGTTAGATTGGAGCTGAACAGTCAGACCAATGTCTCAGTGCAAGCACCAGAACCACTTGCAGAAGTGC
Source organism: Pterocles gutturalis (assembly GCF_000699245.1). Lineage (NCBI taxonomy): Eukaryota > Metazoa > Chordata > Aves > Pterocliformes > Pteroclidae > Pterocles > Pterocles gutturalis. The sequence continues at coordinate 42,679 of NW_010136041.1, read as the reverse complement.
TCCTGGGGGTGAGGTTGTCATTATGGCTGACCCTTTCGAAGCAGTGTCTGATTATCAGAAGAGAAATGAGATAACCTGAAGTTAGTTGGTGTGCAGAGTGTAAGTGAGCAGCAGAGATGCTTAAGCAGCACAGAGCACAGCAAGTGTAAAATATGAGGTAATGTTTATTGTAATTTAAACATATTTTACAGAAGTCCTAGTATAGTGTTTAGACTGCTCCTGAGAAGATATGTTGGTCTCGGGAGAGCTACAAAAAATATTTGGGTCGCAGAAGAAACATGCTGAATTTCTAGGCACGAGAAGATCATACCATTCTCCTCTGGACTGCATCTAGAGGTAAAAACACTTCATTACATGGCTACCTTATTATTGTTACCTTATTGGGGTAGTCTGTCCCCATTGCAGGTTGTGGTAAAAGTTTTGTTGTCTCCTGACAGAATCAGGATCCCAGCTCTGCATTAGGGCATAAAAATGTGTTTGAATACAGAGACATTGGCCTGTTAACAGCATAAACCAGGAAGAGCTCACGTTAATACAATGAACTAGAGCTACAACTGGTTTTAGTTGTTTTGTGCCTCAGGTAACATGCTGCCAGGTGCTATGAAGGGAGTTGGTACAATTGGATCCCTCATGGAATCTCCATGCTCACCAGCAGAGCTGCCTACAGGCACTTTGTAGCCTGAGTGGCCAGCTGGGTGCCACTCCTTTTAGTTGTTCCCTCTCTAAACTTATTTCTACTTTCATATTACATGGATCTTTCTTTCTATTGTTTCATTACTCATGCTGACCTTAAGCTTTTTTTTTGCTAAGTATATCTTTGAGGGACTCTGCCTTTGTGCTTTTTTCTTCTTCTCGTATCTCCACATGCTCTCAACCTTGTGGGTTTTTTTTCACTCTTCCCCTATGTTTTCCACACAGATATTCTGTGAAGTGTCCCATTTTTTTCCCCTGCTCATCAATGTTTTCCTCTCTCCCCCGGCTCTCTCTTCTTCCCCCTGTAATATAAAAGAAATTTTCATTTTCATGCACTCTTTTAGTCTTTGTTCATCTAATTTCTGTCAGACCTTCCCTTTGTTTGGCTTTTCTCTCTCTGGTCCTTGTGACCTGTTTCTCTCTCGCTTCCTCCTGCATGCACAGATGTACACATTTATTTAAAATTCAGATACAAACATATTTGCTTTTGTCATGTTCATTTGCAGCTGTCTCACTTGCTTCCTTTATATGAAAGCATGATGTATGAAAGCATTTGTTGTGTTCATTATACCCTTGATAACAGCAAAGCAGACTTCTCTCCAGTAAGGTACATTTCTTCACTAGCAAGGGTGGCATCTTTTTCCTTTCCACAAAATGCATATAGTGAGCTGAATTTCCAGCACTATGTCTATACTTCATCATAGCAGTAGTCATGAAGACAGTTAATCCATCACCGCTTTTATTTTTGTTCAGGATTGTTCTTGGGGCTGACTTTGGAGATACAGCTGAGGTATAGTGTCTTCACTGAAAAAAAAAAAAAAAAAGAAAATAAGATGTTTTAACTAACACTAAGTATTGCCTTGAATCATTAAATGAGGTTAACAGAATCTTTCTGTGATCTTGCTTTGTGATATCAATATTATTACATAAAATCCTTGGTTTCCAATTTTCTAAAATAAAAAAACCAAAACAGATTCTTCTTCAGTTAAATGAGTATTCTTCCCATCTGTGCACTAGGCAACCATATGATCTGCCTGTGAGATAGCCTGCAGTAGCACAGAAAAATCAAAGTCATGCAGGGACCAAAACCTAAGCCATACTTTCAGAAAAATGCTGCAAGTGCTGGCGTGTTCTGAAAAGTTTCAGTCAAATGTTAAAAAAACCTCAACAAACCTAAGCTCTACAAAAGCACAAATATGAAAAACAGTTTGCCAAATGCAAAAAAATAGGGCTGCTTTCTCTCACCTTATTTATTTACCACAGCCTCATTAAGCATATGAATAGGACAAATCCAAGAGCCTTTTTTTCTGTAGGGCATGTTTACACACATTTGCAACTAGTTCCAAGAATTCCCAAAGTACCTCTATCAGAAATAATTAATTTTATTGAATAAGCAAACAGAAAGTTACCAAGAAATAAATATATGTGTGGCAGGCATACTGTATCTGTAACAAACTTTGATCATCTTACTCTGTTAAGCAATCGAGGAGAGTTACTATAACCCAGCTGCTTGTCAGAAGATCAAGCACTTGTTTCACTGCTGAGAATTAAAATAGATCCCTCCCATTTTCCTCTTTACCTCTTTGTGAAGTGATTACTATGACAGACTGTGGCAAAATATTGTAGTTTGGCAAATGTAGAGATGCTGTGACACATGCAGGGATGAATAAAAAGATTTTAAACACATTACTTCCTTTTCAGATTTTGTCTTCTGCCTACAAATAAATATTCCAAGTTGGTTGGGTTTGGGAGTGTCCCCCTTCTCCTTTCTCTTACTCTGTTTATTGCTCCATTCTGACTTCCATCTAGAGTCCACTGACTTTCTAGCTCAAGGCAACTCTTTGACATCTTCTGCAGTGTCTTCAAAACACTTGTCTACTTTGTCCTCTACTAGGATATGTTGGTGGTACATTTAGAACACTTGTCTACTTTGTCCTCTACTAGGATGTGTTGATGGTACATTTAGGTCAAAGAGAGGGGCTGTAAAATCATACCAGATGTAAAGGATGCAAGACAATGAAAACAAGGTGAGATGATTTATTTGAAGCACGTTCCGTGGAAAGACTGAACATTCTTTAATAAATGTTTTCCAGTGATTCATAGCTTATACCCTTCCTTAATTCCTAGAGAAGTAATAACAGTTGAGCAACTGCTGCAATTTGTGTTTTAGTGTTGTAGCTGAAATGGGTTATTTGCATTTCGCATCCTATTGTCATTACGAGTTTTACTGGGTGAATAGATTCAGCTGGTGCTACTCATTGTGTTCATCATCAGATTCAATGCCAGGACGAAGCATCAAAATTTCAACACAGGGTTCCTGTTGTGAAGTATAGTGATCTTTTTTTATTATACTTTGAAATTTAAACAATTTTTGGTTTGACTCATTGGCCATCCCTAACCTTAGAGAGCCCGAGATGGAAGAGAAGAACCTAAATAACCATGGCACCAAATTAAATTATAGCATACTGAAAAGGTTGAAGTAGCGCAGCTCACAATGATAACCTGTGAAATACATGAGGCATTCAATTTCAAATATATATTTTTTTTCTGACAGAAATTGCAAAGAGCACAGTAAATGACAAGAAATGAATCCATAACTGTTGGAATTAAGTTGGGAAAAAGTTCAGACTTAATCTGTTCCAGATAAAAAGTATCTGTTTGTGTATTATTCTCAACAGCTGCACTTGATCTGCAGAGAGAGTTGGTTCCCCACAGCAAGCCTGTATGTTGGTCTTCTCTTCAGTGTTAACAGTGGTTCTCCTGCTTTGTAGTGAAATACTCGGGTAATCACAGAATACGTGTGCTGCAAGGGTATTTCAGAAGGTGGACGTTGTTCCAGAAACATAAATAGCATTCACAGTGGAACTTTATTGATCAAGGGGAAAAAATGGTAAACTGTTTATTGTGACAAAAAGAGAAGAAACTGAGCTCTGATGCCAGGGCTGAAGCAGATCTCATAGACGGTGCTGTAATTCTGACTGATCCTGTCATTTCAGTGGGCTGCCTGTCCCTTGTAATCTTTGGTATTGGTGTTATTTTCCCTTGCAGCTAGTATTTCCACGACTGGTGAAAACATATGAGGTATAAAATGTCATTTCCTTTTGGGGATACTTAGTTGCTACAAACAGGAAGGGATCAGTTCAGGGAAATACCATGAGCCAAATTGTTCTAGGGAGAGAGATGAGAAGCAATGCTGAGTGGTTCTGTCACAAGCCATTATGCTTTAATAATACGTAACATCTCCTGAGACAGTGAACTGAAAGATTTTGGCCAGCAGGGATTGCTAACTTTTAAAATATGTAGTGAGAGCTATGTGCAGGGAGAACTCTCCTTTCAGTATTGTCTAACGCAGAAGGACAGTGTGCTTCAAGCAGTAATAATTGGCAATCCCTTGTGCTCCTGGTGCTTAATATGAAATGGTGCCTTTGAAGCAAAGCATACCAAAACATACCTTTGCATTTAATTCACCTCATCAGTCTTGACAGCAGTTCTCAAAATTTTACTGTCAATGATTTTCAGTTTACTCTCTAGTGATGAAAAGATAGGTGATGTTTTGTCATCCTTGCCCTCTTTTGCTCATTCTTTATTTGGTAAGCAATTCCTGCCCTGGGGCTGTGTGAACAGGAAGGGCATGTGCAAAGGTAGTAAATGTGCCCCAATATTGCTCGTCCTTAGTGCGTGACAGTGCTGTGCTTGACATCCTCAGCACCCAAGGAACTGACTTTTAGAAGCATGCACCTAGAGGTTGATAGGACATGGTGACATGGTGGCTGTTAGGTCAGACTGCCTTCCTCAGGGAAATGTTTTCAGGTTCTTTTCCTAATGAAAACTTCCCGTTTCTCTGCTCTGTAATAAAACTTCAAGACTGCTAGAACTCCAAACCCTTTCTAGTAAGGGATTTCTAGATTAATTCCTGTCTTTACATCGGATGTGTACGTTTGTTAACTTGTGGGCTAGCTTTTATATCCAAATGATTTATGCCCAAGTCTGTTCTGTGGTTTGCTACTTGAGTTTGCCCATCAAACAATAAGTCTTACAGTTACAGCTAAATGGTATAACTTCCAAAGGTGCATCCTGTATAGCAATCCATATCGGTTTTGTTTTGCTTTTCAGTGTTAAGAGTGGCTTACAGAGATGTAATTTTAGATGTAGGTTACTTCATCAAACTTGCATTGCTTTTGCTTCTGTTGGAAAGCCTCCTTGTCCGTTCTCCAGTTACTCAGCCACAAGGGATGAACTGATACTGAATTTGTGTATTAAACTGAATACAAAAGAATAACAACCCAGATAAATTAAACTGTTCAATACATGTCTCCTATTGCACTCTAAGGGTTTGACTTATTATTAAAATAAATGACAATATGTAGAGAACAATGTATCATCCTCACTGTTTACTTTGAAAAATATAATATCCATGACAGCCTTTACAGTTAGGGCGTTACCATTTAAAAAGGTAATTCAGATGCTTATTTTAATTAAAAATAAATTTAGTTTGTCACTTTAAAGAATAGAAAGCATAAAAGCTCTCCAATCAATAGTTGGAGGTTGAGTGTTGTTATTAGCATTTAAACTAATTTTTCCTAACTAAGATCCGGACAGTATGTAATGCTCTTGCAGGCTTCTCTAAAGAAGAAAAAAATGGTAAGGAGCTGTGGCCTCAGGGCCCTTGAAAATGAGTGAACTCTCATGGCTGGATGTCCTAAGGAATATACAGAAAAGTCAATGAGGTTTTCTGTTACTTCTCCTAAAGAAAAGAATCTTACAAGAGAGACATTCAGCACTGGTTCTGGAGAAAGAAGATATTGATGCCTGGAATATTTCCATTAGCTCTTTATTGTCATGAAAAATTAATAGGCCTGCATGCCCACTATCTGCTTCAACTTGCAATGTATATAAATACCCTCCCTGAAACAGCAGAAATTACCACAGCAGGAAGTGTGAGGAGTGACCTCGAGAGTTGGTCTTTGCCTCCCTGCCTGCAGGCAGGATAACCTGTACCCAGTATATCCTCCCAGCTGATGTTTTTCTGACTTTTTTACAAACATCTGTAGCAATGGAGATGTAGCAATCAAGTTCAGTGCCTAAGCTGGAAGGCTTTTCTGGTATCTGACCTAAAGGCTCTTTCCTCCATAAACCCATTACACGTCCCTTTCCCAGTGAACTGGGGAGAGCAATTTCTTACCAATGTTTCTGCAGTAGCTTTCAAACAGGTGATAACTATTACCT
>NW_010136041.1:16787-36741 GCF_000699245.1 Pterocles gutturalis | reverse complement strand
CTCAAGTCTGAAAAACCTTAAGTTTTTGATATGGATAAAAGAAATTTTGCTAGTTTTATTAGGAATTACTTTAAAAAGTGAAGTTTGTAATGTGGAGTAAATCAATTACTGAAAGCGGGCAGATCTGGAAAGAGGAAGTAATTTATAGGGAAAAAATGAAACTTGTATTGGCAAATGCTACAATAACCAGTTAAGTAAACAGCCTTTGGGGAAAATATATGCATCATTTTTTCCTTCATTTAGATGGTTTATTTTAAGGAAAAGGCTCAAGAACTGAATTTTGTTGGATAAAGATTGAGTGGAAAACAATTTTCTGATGGTATGAAACTGCTTGAAATGGGGGGGCAAAAAATCCTGAATTGACAAGATTTTTATTTCTGTTTTATTTTTTGCAGCAAACGCTGATACACATTTATAAGACAGAGTTTTCAAGAAAGTAGAATAATCTGGTGATCGCAGCACTCCTGAGGACTGTGGGGCTCTGTCTGTAGTAGCCCATCAAATAGGGCCAGGGCACAGGCTTAACTGTCAGTGTACAGTTTTCCTTTCTGTTACTCTCCATACTCCCAGGACCAACTAAAATTTTCCCTCACAACCCCCAGTCATTGCAGGGAGGTAAACACGGAGGATGGACTGTTCCCAGCAGGCAGCTCAGATGCACTTTTCTGGAGTGTAAGAGACTTCAGCTTTGTGGATGCACGCTTTGTCGTGCTGGCAGGCCCCAGAGCCAGAGGGACTGTATCTAGCGACACAGATGTATGAGAATGAGGATTGGGCTGTTGGGTTAGAAAATGTTGGAAAGGTTATTGTGAATAGCTTCTCTGTGAGTTGCCTTCCACTCACCCTCTTATACTGTTAGTTCCTGTTTGTCAAAGACATTTTCCAAGTTCGGTCAAATTTGGTATGTTCCTGGGAAACAGTTTAGTTTGGATTAATTGCTTCCTTCTGAACAACATTTTGTCAGAAGATTTGCAGACTAGCAGTAAGGGCAAAACCTGGCTCCACTGATCTCTCTCTGGCTGCTAGTAGGTTTCTAAAGGCAGATCATTAACTGTTTCTGTGATGGATTCAGAAAGCATGTCAGGCAGATACAACAGATGAGTTAACCTTGTCTGATACGTTCTTCCCTAACAAGGCGATGTTCTTTTTATTCAGTGGTGAACAGCCATATTCTGTGCTGAATGGAAGATAATTTTAGAGCTCAGCAGGTGTTCAGAAACAATTACAGTTATTTTCTATGTTGATTTATTTGCCCCGTCTTTTTTTGAATAAAATTCAATCTCCCCAAGCCCTTTTTAAAGCCAATTACACTCTTGCCTGCATTGTTATTTCTAACCTCTACTGCTTCCACTGTGCTCTTGCCTTGCTTCTATGTCACCCTCACAGGCTCACCTGTACTTGTTTCTCTGCGCTACCTCTTATGTTCAGTGTCAGAGCATTTCTTGTACTTCAAGCATCTTTGCTTTCTTCCTCAAACCCACTCTTCTTGTCTTGCTGGTGCTGACATATTCACACTGCCTCTTCTCTTCCCTTCTACTGTCACATTCCCTGTTGGGAAATACTGGAACTTATTTTCTATGTATTTATCAATTTACAGAGGAATTCACAAGATAATTACTTTTTTTAACATGTAACTTTTTAATTTGCTTTTATATATTAAAATGTCTGTGGTATTAATGCCTGTCCACACCCATTTTTTCACAATAATTTTTGACCCTTATTATTAATTATTAAATAAAAATATCAGTTCAATTCCATGAAGTTAATTTAATTTTATAAAGTTGAGGTTTTCCCATTTGGTACAGCATTGCATAATGGGCAATATGTGGCATATTGCTAAGAAAAGAAGCAGCATTCTGACTCAGAAACTTGTCAGAGGTAGATGTATTTCTACTTGAACCTCCTTTGTCGAGATGGGAAAGAGAGTAATGAACAACACTGTTCTCCAGTATGCTAGCCAGGACACAAAAGATAGAGCTCTGGTTGCTGTCTGTCTAATAATCAGCTTTCATTCATCCTGTCTAACAAGGGGACACTAAAAGTCTTGGCTTGTTTAGACTAGCAAGTGGAAGTGAAAGAGAAGGTTACTGCACTCTATAAATATGTCAGGAAAATCAACACTAAGCAAGAAGAACTGCTTAAGCTAAGGAATAAATATATATAAAGTTTCCCAGAGTATATTGAGGCTGGAAATCAGAACATGCTTTATAATCAACAGACAAATGAGGTGCTGGAACAGACTTTTAGTTGGGAGGAAAAAGCCTAACTAGTTTTTAGGAGGAGCTGGTCAGTTTATGAAAGAGATTACCATCACAAATAATTACACCGTCTAGAGAGACCTTATAGTCAAGGCTGTCTCTTCCAAATCTTCTGTTCCAGTAGAAGTATCGTATTCAAAAATGTCTCCAACGATCACATCACATAGAAAGACGGAGTGCTTTCTGTAATTTGTTTTGTCCTGATATCTAAAATCTACACCTAAAGATTTAACAATGAATAATTTTATTGTTACTTCTTGCTTGGTCAAAACTTTTACTTGCATCAAAGGGAGCTGTGCCGAGTGAGAGTATCTGGATGTGTTTCCATATAATAAGTTCATGCCCCACTGTGACTGAATTTTCACTGTACATGAAAATAAATTAGAAACTGGGTTTGGGTAGATGAAACGAGTGTCAGATGTAAGTGGTTTATTAATGTAAGTGGCAGACCCATTCTTACAGTGTGTTGTGCTGGGACATTTACTCCAGTGAAATTGATTTGCTCTTTTATTGGGAGGCCAAATTTTTCAATAGCCACATAGAATTAAAGTGAGAGAACATGTTCCTGTTTTGTGTGATGGAAATCCGTAAGGTTTAGAAAAACTGTTGGACTTTAGGTTGTGGTGTTGCATTGTGAATGCAGAAAGCATTCTATAATAAGGACTGTATCTGAGTAGTTGTCTTTCTCCCCTTTCTCAACTTTATTGTTTAAGGCTGGCTGAAATGAATATGAAGATAGATGTAATCAGTTTAGCAACTATGTATTTCGGTGCAGGGCCAGCTTGTGGACATTACCCCTTTCAAAAGTGTAGTGTATTATACAAATACACAAAGATTACAAAGCAAGGAGCAAGACAGAAATTTGTTCCATAATCAAGTTCTCAACCAGAAATGAACCAGATATTTTAGTGTTAAATATAGCATTTTTAAATTCAATTTGCATATGTAGATTCTTTTGTATGTTTCTGTATGGTAGTGTCATGGAAGGAGTCAGAGTTAGTTATGCACTTGACTCACACAAGAGAAGCAGCAATATATTTATTTATATGAAATAGTTAACGAAGTTCAACGGTTAATGTGACAATAATTTAACAGGATTTGACGACGAGGTGCACTTGATTATTTACTGTATAGAGGACGAGGTCAGACAAAACTGTCAGGAGGACCCTCCTATTGATTCATGAGGTTCAGAAAGGACCCCCTTGCTCTCTAAACTCCTCAGAGATTAGTCTAGGTGTGGTTGTATCCAATTCTAGTCCCAGACTTAGTCAACAGTTTATGTCAGCAGGCCCTGGGCTGTTCACTATTTATGGAGTAAGATGATTACCTTTTAGTCATATTTGCATACTCGCTGTATTTCGGTTAGTGCAAGCTCAGCTAGCTTTCAGCTGTTTGAGGAACATGTACAAGATAGCTCTTGGCTATTGTGTTGTTATCTGCTTCCCCCCCGATCTACTCAGAGCTGGATGCAGCCATCGCGACCAAATGGATCCATTACGGCCACCACTGGTGGTTATTGCTTGAACAAGGTTGCAGGAGATTAAGGTCAGGTTGGGGGGAGGAGCAGACCGTCACAGGTAGTGTTGTTAGTGACACACAGTGACAATGAGAAAAGCTCCAACAGTAAGCATTCTCCTAAATGCATGAACATAATCTGTATTTTAGAGGCTGTTATTATCAGGGTGTTATTACCTTTATTCTAATATGATGTTACTATATTTTTTTTTTTTTTGGTTAGGAAAAGGAAAATTTAAATAGCTGCTGCACCATGCATTGTGCTTTACATTTCTTGTTTAAACCAAGCCTTGAAATCAAAGTGAATTTTTCTGGTTTCATATCAATATCAGAATGTTAAAGGCTAATTGGAAAGTAAGTCCACTCCAAAGGCTGGAAAACTTTCCACAGATAATTTGGGTGGAAATTATATTAAAACTAAAAACTGTCCTGAGAAAATTTTTAGATCCAATCTCCTTCAAACTCCTTTCTCTGAGATTGGATTTTAAATGACATGACATGAAAGGGGCAGACACAAGCATTGCAATTGGAGCCTGCCTACAGGTTAAAAGTAAAGTGGCTCTGCTTTTGCAAAGATTTAGGTTATGTTGGCAGCTTCTTCTAAGCATTCCTTTGTATGCAAAACAGAATGTCTTCTAGAGTCACCTAGGGAACCTATATTTTAAAACTTGTCCTAGTATGTCACCATGAGGTAGCATATGATGAACTTTTTAAATACTTCATATTGCAATAAATGTAATGCTAAGCAGAGATCATTTATACGTTATGTATGGTAATGCCTCAGGAATATCGTTCTGGAAGAAAGTCAGAAAGGAGTGCAGTAGAATACTAAAAAATATTTTCAGATTAAATTCAACTTTAACACTTCTGGGAGACACCTCCTACTCAGATGAGCAATCTCATCACATCCTTAAATTTCTATTCCTGCCATTCTTTAAGAAAAGAGCTCATGTGATCAGATTAAGCCATCTCCTCCTGTTCTATATTTATGTGTATAACCTTTGCTCATATTTTTTTTGAAAGAAAATTACAATGAGTGTGTGTGTGGGCAGTTGATTCTGTAAGATCGGAGACTCTTCTCTTTCTGTCTATAACCCTACTAGCAGGACATCATAGGGAGCTGTCATACACTTCACTTGAATTTGAAAGTAACTTCCTGCAAACTTCTGAAAGTTTAACTCTTTTCCTTTAGTTCACTCCTACCTTCAGAACTTGTCAATTCAGATATTTCTGAAAGGAAAAAAAAGTCACAAAGGTTCATTGTTGAATATTGCTAAGATTGCTACTTATCAATCTTACCATCTGGTAGGCAATCATGTCTTCTACAGAATGCAAGCACATAAAAGCAAGGAAAGGGAAGAACTTAATACGTTGTTCCTTGCCTGTATAAACCAAAGTTATGGGAATCCCTGTCTCCCTGTCCTCAGAAGCTATCTCACATGCTCAAGCTTTACTTCCATCTGTAATGGCAAAAAAATTACATAGTGGTAAACTAGGGAAGGGGAATGTCAAGAACCTGTGCAAATCCATGCCAGGAAAACTAAACCAGTTATTCTACTAATCAAGTAATATACTTGTGGATTTTTACTTAAAGGTGATCAGTACATGTTATTGATCCATATACTGCCGCATCTAACTTTTTTAGCAACTAATTTGTGTCTAAATTTTAAGACTACTGAAAGAAGTAGCATTAGTGTTCATCAAAATCAGCAGTGAGATGGAATGCCCATTTATTGATATTTACTTACTGCTAAAACTTTGTTTTGTTATTAATACATTTGGTATTCTTAACTCTGCCTTACGTCAAGTTAAGATGCATGGGTTCATTCTAGAAATAGCATAGTGGATAGGAACGGCAATTAACCATTATTGATTTTCTCCTGTTTAATAAAAGGGCAAACAGACTTATTTAAATTATTTCATTAGAGAAAGACTCAGTGTGAGTCATTCTGTTCTCTTCACTCAGTACTGTCAGCTCTCCATTACAGAGGCCAGTTTTCCTCAGAACTCTGCCAAGCCAGCATCTCTTCTGCTTGGGGAAGAATAAAGTCTGAGCAGTTGATAAGCTGCAGAAGCTTACATTCCAGCATGCTAGAAGGATGGGGAGCTGAGAGAGTTCAGCTTCATCAAATAAAGACAAGGAAGGTGAAATTCCCTATATATTTTGCAGTCAAGGGAGAAGCTCTTTTTTCCCACCTTCCTCCTTACGTTACTAACTTTGGATCAACTTTCATTTTTCTTGGTATTTCTACTATACAGGTTTGGGCCCCTGTTTATGAAGTCATGTTCAGTCCAGGACTGACCCATAAAGAATAGTGAATTTCTGTGTCTCATTTGTTTTGCTCTCTTATCTGTCTGAGTTTGAGAAGCCCATTGTGGAGGAACAGATTATTTTTATATATATATTTTTTTTTAGTTTCTAAGAGTTCTGAAAAGATATTTCAGTGGTGCTGGTTCGGGTGAGGCAAATCTGACAAGCCTGCCCTTACTTCAGGTGAATGTTATGCCATCGATGCATTGCTATGTGCAGTAAATGTTCTAAGCTAAAAGTATTGCATTACCTAGAGAGGGTTACAAAATACCATTTCATAACTGAGGCATACCTGTTCCAAGGTAACATATGGTTTTCCCTCTGAGGCAATATTAAGCTTTATCTTTGAGCTGTGGAATGATGGCAATGGTGACCCCTTTGCTTAATGTCCTTGATATGGGCAAGTAAGTGCGACTAAGGGCAACTAGTTCAAGGATGAAGAGACAACAGCAGCACTTTCTGGAGCAAATGCAGCATCAGTAGATCTCTGGAGATACTATAATGGCAGGGTAGTTCAAACTCCACGAGGGCCGTTGCCATTGTCATATCTATAATGTACTTTTTAACAGTCCCTAATGCACATTTACTCAATTCAGTGAGTATTTAATTAACTATTAAGTAATTAACTGTTTGCATGAGAGATCATAATGCTTCTGCTAATGGAGGGAATAGGTGACATGGGAGCAGTTGAAAGTGCATGTTAGCAGTTTTCTATATAAATATATGTGTATATATATGTCCCTGATATACATATACATCAGGAATTAAACAGGAAGTAGGCTTGGATGCAGAACACTCTGGGAAATGTTTATGGTGCTTACCTCTGAGTTGCGACCCAACAAATTAACTTCAGTGCAGAAGTGCTGCCAGCAGCCTGCAGATCCTGTGAGGTGGGTGCTCAAGCCCCTGGAGATGGCTGAGGGCCACTGACCCGTGATCAGGGCTGAGAGAAGCTGGTGCTGCTTGTGTCTGACTGGTTTCCACTGCTGTTTTGCTTTTTGGACAAACCTATCTGTCTCCTGTGGGTCAGTTGCCTCCCTCTTCTTTATCGATGCCACTTCGTAGCAGCGGTAGATAGACCTGCTCTTGCAGGTTGCTGGAAGGACTAGCTAAGACTAAGGAGTTCCCGAGCCATTTTCCTTTAAATAGTAGGACACAGCCACCTTTTTCCTAATGTTTGGGTAGAGAAACAAATGTTTACATTAAGAAACAGATATTGGATTTTAAAGTGGAAAATTATTTCAAGATGCGTTGAATAAAGAATTTCACTGTAGTTTCGAAAAATCCCGGCTTCATTGTTCCAGCTTGCTTTGCAGAAATGTTCTCTTTAATGTTCAGTGAAAAGTCAATTATTTCAGCAGGGAGTTCTGTTTTCCGCGTTTTCAAAAGGTTGCATTGTGCTCTTAAAATTACTTGAATATCACTGTTGTGGCTAAATTGCTGCATAGAAAGCTGCATGGGAAAAACGCCCAAACATTCATAAATGAGAGTATTACATAATTTAAGTGAATAACGCAGCAATTTTGTTTAGAACTTTCTTCTGTTATCTTTAATCCTGTATGGTAAAATTTCTAATGCAGACGATATTGCCTGGTGTAATGTTTTCACAAGGCTGAATTTGTGTTGATAGAAGCTATTTGTTTATTCTTCAGTCAGCTAAATGACCAGCATAGAAGCTGAAACAGCTGAGAAAGATTTTTTTTCTTTTTTTTTTTTCCTCCCCTGACTTCAGTCTACTTCAGCAATAGTATATCTAAACTGGGAGGGCATAAAGAGATGAAAGGAAACAAAATATGAAGAGATAGACACAGAAAATTCTAAAAATAACTCTATGAGCAATGCAAGTCATACAAAATTGGGGTTTTCTTTAACTCGGTGGAGCTCTGAAGCAGTAGTAAAACAGGAGAGCAGTCATGGCACCACAGTGCTGAAACGGCATTTTGGGAGTCATAGGCTTTCATCTTCCTTCCTGCGTGAGAGGGGTCAGGTATTACTAAAAGCACTTCTTATTTCTAGTAACTGTGACAAGCCTCAGCCCAGTTTAATTTCTGTAGTTTATTTCCTGCTTTTAATTCTCTGCTGCTGCTCTGAAGTCAAGGCCTGGTATATTCGTAGGCACAGCTGATCTAGACTTTGCCAAAAGACTGCTCTGTTGCCAGAGAGTCGTTTGGACAGTTGTCCTTTACCAGTCCAGTGCTGGGATTTCCGTGAAATTTCTGTTTTCATATTATTTTAAAAATACTTTATACTGGTCCCAAAATAAAAATAGTCAATGTGTTGGAGAATAAAGATTATGGAGTAATAATTGTCAATGTGTTGTCTGGAACAATGTTTGTATCAAGGACATAGCTTAAATGGACTGCAAGCTGCTCTTTGCTTCGGGGTCCCCTGGGGTCCAGCCATGGGTTGGGTATTTTGCTCGTCCCTCCCCGACTCTGCTGCTTGATACCTTTGACAGTCTATTGTCTAACATCATCCTCTCAATTTTATCTTTTCGAGCCCTGTGGCCACAAGCGTATGTTTGACTTTGAACCTGTTCTATAGCGCTTTCTTGAACTGGATGCTAAATGGTTCTGAATTTTCTACTTCTGTTTAATTTGGTTTAAAAACAACAACAAAAAAAGAGCAAGAGAATGTGCTCCGACTTTGTTTCTTCTTTCAATATTGTTTGCTATTTGTGCTACATAAGTGACACGGGTTAACTGATGCTTGAAATCAATGGATGTAATCAATCAATAGGTTAAGCTGTAGCAGCTCACTGGCTGAACTGTGTTAACTGTCCATGTACGTACTGCTGCTCTGCTGTCTTTAGCGACTGCCATTAGTGCTGGTCAACAAGTGGGTCCTACTAGGTGGTGTAAATTTGCTTACATTCTCATAGATTTTGGAGGTTCTAGGAAGACAATTAAGCTTATATGTGTCAATTTTTTTCTCACCTCTATGTCCCATGTAGGTGACTACACAGTATCTGCTTATACAAGTCCTTCATTTGTTAAACATTTTTGTGCATCTAAGAATGCAGGACTCTTTTCGTGTTTTATTCCAGTTAATAGCATTATCGTGCATTTGCAGCCTAGGTGCTAACTTGGTGCTCTGTTTCAATTTTAAAAAGAACATTCATTACTGAAATGCCAAAGTTTTCACTGCAGTAGCTCCAATGAAAGACATTCCAAGCTGTTCTAGGGAGAGAAAATGGGAAATGAAGAAAGATGATAGGCCTCAGCATTCTCTTTATTTTACTGACAAGGAATCCTTTAATATTCAGCTACAGTCATAAATGGGATGTGAAAGATGCTTCATGTGTAAAAGATACATAAATATTCACTTGAGTTTGGATGGTATTTTAAACATCGCTGCATATTTTGCATTTTGATTTAACGCTGACTCTATTGTACAATTATTGTAACACAGCTCTGATATCACACTAAAAATAAAGTACAACAGTAAATATATAAAATGAAAGAAAAACTGAAGTCTTTAATCATAGCTTAAAATTCAGACAGTAGATGATAATCTTTTTTTTTTTAAGTCACCATAATATGAGAAATTGTAGGTTTTCTTTGAACTGTTCACAAAAAATCTAATCTGGAGTAAATAGGATGGAAAATTTTGCCAAACACTTAGTAATTCTGACATAACCAAAATGTTGCCACGTTTTTGAGTTGTACACAGTACAGTGCACTGCAGTCTATTTTCATGGTACAATACAGTGCCATTTAGAGTTATCTACTCCATCCCGGTGGTATCTTCTTAGTGTGAAGCTGCAGATAAAGCTAAAACTGTCTGGCGTATTTTTGCTGTTGGTGTAATTTGACTGCTTGTGATTCCACAACTACGTAGGGAACCTCCATTCTGCGTTCAAGGGAATATTGCAGGCATGCCTTGGGGTGGAGGTTATCACTTTTTGCAAAGATTTCAGGGAATCTAACAATACAGCAAAGCTCCTGGTGGGTTTTCAAAAGAGCTCAAGCTTTTCATATAAGCTATAAGGTTTTTCCACCAAAACTCAGCTTTGACAACGGTTTAAGAGAAACAAACCCTCTCATGCCATGTAGCAGCCGTAGTATAGAGAGGGACCTGCACACTGTGAGAGCTTTCTGCAGGGACTGAGTTATAATTACAACAAAGCAAAAAATCATATGGGATAACCATGTGAGCTCAGTTATTTCCACAGTACTATATATGTCTGCAAATACAAGGTTTCTTAACGGGATCAGCTTTTAAGTCCCAGTGATACCAATATACTACATGAACCAATTTGGGACAGCCTGAGTAAAATGGCTGAAGCAACATAGAAGCTCCGTGTAGAAGCTGCTTTGGTGTTTAGTGACGGAGGAGACAAAGGCCCTGGATCCAAGGTCAGGCAGGTTTCTGTAGTGACTCAAGGCAGACAGCGGTGAGAATGGAACTGCCCAAGCAGAGAAATGTACCTATCAAGTGGGGACCTGACAAAAACTTGTAGTATGCATTTATAATGACACTCAACAGGCAAAAAGTTTTAAAAGCTAAATAAGCCAGCTTCTGAAAGAACATGGAAACAGAAATTCAGACAACAGGAAATTACATTATTAGATTTGTCTGGAAAACCTCATCACTTCCACCTGTGTGTGAGAGTCATAGCAAAGATTTTTATTCTACATCTCTTTGCACTACTGCTTGTTCTAAGTGGCCTACAGGTCAACAAAACATCCTCCATGCAAAGGTAAGGTAAAAGATACACACGGTCATATATTTTGTTCAATATCTGCAGTTCATTTTCCCCTCTAAAATCTCTTGCTTTGAACCATAAGATTTGAGCCTTTGCCATAGAGCTTCTGACAGTGTGTTATTGCCAAAGACAATTCCAAAAATAAAATTTGACATATGGTACTTGGTAATAATGAATGAGCATCCAAGATTTCAGTTTGGTTTCAGTAAGTGCTCAGAAATCTGGGTGTATATCCAAAATAAAATTAGGCAGATGAAAAATGGGCTGGGAATTTTCCCCAGAAGAAGTGTATCGGAAATTTTTAATTTTTTCTAGACTTGCTAGGGAGAGTCATCCTTTATTTGGGGGTCTCAAATAATCATCAGATAGCCTGTGTTTTTGTTTTCACTTCTTTCTCTTGAACTTGGAGCAAGTTGCTATTCTGTTCTCTGCGTCCCATCTATTTTTAAATAGATAATATGTTCTTGGCTTCATGGGATCATTTTTAAAGACAGATCTAAAATTTCTGAGCAACAGAGTACTGTGGTTATGTAGAAGAGGTAGACATTTAGCTCGGATTTGATCTGAATTCCTGTCACAATAATAGTTTTAGTATTATTCCTGGTTTTCAAATTCTAGCTTTTCAGAGAATCTGATACTGCAGAGTAAAGGGAAAGAAATTAAAAGAAAATAAATGGACCAGCTTCTTGTTAAGCCTATGAGATCCTATGGTCTATTCATGACCAGCCCTTATTTAATCCAATCTAGCTCTTTTACCCCAAATCTTTAGTGAATAGCAGTTTAGTAATTTTAAAATCTATTTTGTTAGCTTCTTGTACCATACCCTGGACTTGATGTGATTGTTTATCTAGGTGATGTTTGCAAAACCAGAATTTAATATTGGATCAGAGATTCTCCTTTTCCAATAATAAAAATTTTACAATATGCTGCATCTGTGTGTATGTGTACATACAAACATACGCATAAACAAATTTTGGAGTATGAGTAAAGAGAGAAAGGAACTATCAAGTCAACATCATTTTAATCTTTTTCAGTATGACAGGAATTGGTAACAAAGAATAACACCAAAACATGTTGAAACAGTTTTACATAAAGTAAGCACATCAAAGAAACAAACTGAGTTGAAAATGAAATAAGAATTATCAACAAACTGAAGTTGGCAGCTCATCCACTGCATATAGCAAAATATAGCTAATGGGTGAGCTGATGAAGGCAGACAAATTTGGATCCTATTACTCACAAATGGTAGTATCATTAATGACTACTGCTCTTTCCTTTTGATTTTGAAGGGTTCAGTTGGCGTAGATACCATCAACTAACTTGCAGTTGATCAGAGGGGGGAAAATCCATTCATTAATGTGCATGGAATCATGGCCTTACAGAGCTGTGGTGGCTTTTATGGTTGGAACCAAAATGCAATGAACAAGTGTTCTGCTGTAAAATAAGATCACTTTCAGAACTGGAATTTTAGAGAGCAATTAAATTCTGACATAAAGGAAATGCAGTTAAGAACATGTATGGGTTTCTTCTTTCTGCTACAACTGCTTTTCAGTGTAGAGCTTGGTCGTGGTATTTCAGATTTAGTTTCAAATATATGTATATATTTAGAATTAGAAATAGTGTATTTCTCTTCCTAGTTACATTTTTTTATTCTCATTCACAAAACTATTGAAGGTACTTAATTGGAATATTACTTAAAGAAATTTAGATTTAGGTTAGATTAAGTTAATATTTATCAGACAATCTTATTGTATAACAGTCCATTGGGCTAATTTAGCAAATAATCATTAATGTTACCTGGTTTGGCTCTCGGGCACTCAAAAGATAATATAATATATCCTTTTCAAACCTCTTTAATCTTTTAAATTGTACTTTAATTTTAATTTTCTTTGGATAACAAGATTCTTTCACAAACCACTCAATTCATTAAAAATAGGTGAAATTATATCATTTTTTTGAAGTGTGATTAAGTTTGTTCTCATTGTTCTTTCTTGTTTTGTACTAGTTTGTGATACAGAACAACACAAAATTCTTTGGAGGACAAATGCAAATGCAGTTGGCATTCAAAGCAGTAGTGCATGATCCTTACTACGAGTTTAGGCTAGCATGAAGTAAAAGAAGACAAAAATAGCATATAGCATATCTTTCTGGGATAGTTTCTGTACTCCCTAGATAATTCCTTTACTGTCGTCTGTCAACAAACAGCTAATACTGTTCTCTGTAGGGTTATTTCAACCTTTCTTGTGAAACAAGACTGGAGACTTGAATGCACTATATTAATCCTTGGTCTTCTCTATAGGTGGTTATGTTTACCTGTTACCAGATGAGGTTTTGTGCTGTAAGCCTGACTGTTCCTCTAAAGAAGTGTATCTTATGCCTTGGTGGAGTGAGGAATATGTTGTGGTTGATAGTGCTGCCTTTTCTTTATTTCTGGTCCTAAACTAGGAGGGTTGAATAAAATCCATCATGTCATAGCAATGTAAAACAGGTGTAAATTTGCTCAGAATCAGGAAGGTCCTTTTTCAGGAACTGATCACTGGGTCAAAGTGCCAGCTTTGCCTCTGCAGCATCTGGCTTCCTGATGAAATTCTCAGAAGATGGGGTAAAAGTCTTTGATGCTGAGTCTGCCACATTTCTTGGCAGGTCATGGAGACACAGCAACAGGAATAGCTCTATGCAGCTCCCCATTTGTTCTGAATGCATGATAGTGCTGATCTTGTGTAGGGACATCTGGAAGGACAAAGTACTGGGTGTATGTTACAAACGTTACAACGAAGTTTCTACAATCGGACCCCACTGCCAGCCATTGAAACCAAAAGGCCAGTAGAGAGACTTTGTAAAAGTCTAACTTGACTTCAGCAGCAAAACTGGTGTGAGAAGGTTCAAAATCATAGCACATATTCTGCATTAAATAGGCATCTTGGAGAACCTGCTGAAGGCTCATAGAAATCACTAAGAATAAAGAAAAAAAAAAAAAGGAACTACAGTATTAAGTCATAATAGCGTTTTGGATCAGAGGCTACTTAGGTTTTTTGTGCTTGAGTAGCAGTGCTATGCAATAAAGTAAGTGTTATTTTTCTGGAATAACAAGTGCAGAATTAACATGGGGGAAGAGCCTGGCTCCTTGCTTTGCAGTTGCACTGCCAGAATCTTAGGGCTAGTGGATGAACAATGTGTAGACAACCTGTTTCCTTACAGTTTTTTTCTGGGTGAACTAATAAATCCTGAGCACCTGCCTCAGGCTGTGATTAAAGAAAAAGGAATCCTAAATTAAACACATCTTTGATAGTAGTCATACTCTGCAGTCATTTTCTGAAGCCAAAATATGCTGTCATGTCCATCTTCCAGTCCACTTCAACTGACTTATAAACTGCAATTTTAGGTTCAAGGAGTATTTAAGAAAGTCAATATCTCTTAGTGGTATCAGCCCCTTATTTCAATAATTTGAGTATTGTTCTTTAGCAAACTGTCTAAACAGTGCCATCAGAAACTTACACAGTGTCATCTGAGACAGTTTAGGAGAAAATGACAGAACATTTTTTCTGTTATTATCAGTCATGACAAACTGCAAACACTGACAAAAAAAATGTCAAGTCTTCACCAGGTAGTAGGTCAAACAGTCTTACATCCTATTAGACACTGTTTTTCTTTCTTTCTGTCTCTGTTTTTTCTTTTTTTCTTTTTTTCTTTTTTTCTCTCTCTCTTTTTTTCTCTCTCTTTTTTTTTTTTTCTTTCCTTCCCCTTCTCTCAGTGCTGTTGGAAACATGATCTGGAAAGACTCCAAAATGCTTCAAGACTAATGCCTTGGTCTGTAACAGAGAAGTAAAATATATGATATCTTCAGGGCTAACAGTTCCAAATACTTCTCTCTAAACAAATTGCATTGAAATTGATCCCCATAAATCCTTCTTTACAGTAGTTGTTCTGGAAAAAATCTGTCTCTTTACCCAGATCTGGGTTTTTTTGGTGAGATACATGACAAAGCCTGTTTTGTACATATGATTCACATGTCAATGTGTTTGAAAGAATAGTTATTGCACTGGTTATTGACAGTCTGAAACCTAGTACTTAAATCACAAATTCATGAAATACTTTCATTGCCTTTTGTATACTGTCCTTTTTGCTTTAAATACCTTGTTTTATTGTCTGACCTGGGTTAGTAATTTCATTTTGAGAAATATACAAAGAGTTATTGTATGATTTAAAAAAATATTTTCTTATGCATACAGCTTTTTTGAATGAAGAAGCACCTCTTTTTTTAAAGTTTGGCGAGAAATTGTGCTTTAATTCTATCCCTTTAACAGGACAAATAAAAAAGTTGGCTTTGAAGACAACTGTGTTAAAATAAAATGCCAAGAGATTTATTGGCATAGTTTAGGCAGATGTTTTAAGAATTGCAATAATAAGAAATTCCTGCAAAGTGATAAGCAATTATTAAATTGGGCAGTGACCAATGAATATGACATATGATATGTAAAGAGAAATTAATTAGAAATGAATTCACATCTCATTTCTCAGCAATGGGCCAATGCTATTAGCTTATATAACAACATAAACTAAAACTCAGTGGTCTTTTAAGTACTGATTTGCTGTTTGAAAATGAAATTAACTACATCTGACCAGAAAGTAGGAGCTTAAGGTAGGTGAAGTCTTCATATCGTGGCAGTCAGTGCATGGTTCATAATTTCTCTGTGTATGACCAGAACTTCAGTCTCTTTTTGTGGATGGTCTATTCTGGTCAGATGAGCGTCCACTGGAAAGCACTCCAAGTATTAAAACAGAGGGTACCAAAGGCCTGATACGCAAGTGAGATTCATACCCGAGAATAACCTCAGATCAATCACACCTACTAAACTGGTGTTTTGTCCATTAAAACAGAGCCGCTGTCTTGGTACTGAAACAGAATGGAGCAGACATTTCACTCTGGGGGACTCACAGGCCATAGCATCACACAGGTCCCACATATGCCTGCTGAGAAGTGACAGCGTAATAAGTATGGATTCCTTGCACTGAGGTAGATTTTTATCTTTCAGTGATACACTGGAGAACAGGCAGAATCAGCAGAGTCCTGTGATTGTTGTATTTTGCTGATAATTTTACTTAAGAGTAAGGAAAGCCTGTGTCTCGTTCGTCAGAGATCACAGGATTCATGTTTTTAATCTTCCTCTGTATCATAAGATTCAGTTCACTTTGTAAATTTACTGGGGCATTTTCACTCAAAAGATTCTTTATAATTATAGTAACTTAGGGCATTGGCCATCTCATTGTCTGTCTTGCTAATTTCTTGCGATACAGTATGTTTCCAGTGCAGGCAGAGAGCATTGTGGCAAACTTTGTGGCTTGTGTGTGCACCTGATATGTAGAGGATATTTCAACATTTCTTGTACTTGATTATTTAAAAAAAACCCAACCCAACCTAGAGTGGGAATGAGATACATTGGTAAATTTGAATGGGAGACAATTAAATCAGAAAACAAAAATGCAGGCTCCTGGGATGTAAAGTGTATTTCAAGCAGTGTAGATCTTATTCCAGCTACAGTATTTTGTTTTCTCTCCTGCTGCCTTCCATCAGTTAAAGGCTTCACTTTAATTTTTTTTATCAGCAGCCATTAAGTTAAGATTCCAGGGTTGCACAAACATGCTATCATTGAGGAAGTTATTCTACTGAAACAGCCGATAGATTATTTGAATGATTTATTTAAAACTGACAGAGACACTTGCATTCTCAGTTTCTACGTGGAAGCAGATCTCTGATATCAGTCCTTGGCTAACAAACTTTATCACTGTCCTTTTTTGAGATTAGACTGATCAAATAGTTTGCTCTGGAATGGGTTTGTGGAGGAGAGCAAACGCTGTCTGTATCGTGAGCTAATGAGAAGTACAGCAGTGCAACTCACTGCGT
Organism: Pterocles gutturalis; assembly: GCF_000699245.1. Taxonomy (NCBI): domain Eukaryota; kingdom Metazoa; phylum Chordata; class Aves; order Pterocliformes; family Pteroclidae; genus Pterocles; species Pterocles gutturalis. The sequence goes on along the minus strand of NW_010136041.1, from coordinate 20,047 downwards.
AGATCTGGCTTATTACCATCATGAAAGGATATACCTGTTGAACTTGCTTTTGAAAGAAACAAGTAGGGGGAAATAAGGGAAAAATTAGGGCAAGAAATGGATTATTAAAGCTTATTTGAAATCTAATTCATTCCAGCTCATACACTGAGATCTACCTAGAGCTGATTGCTTTTTGTTTGTTGTATTGGAAATGCCGTATTGTAGAAGTCATTCTATGACTATGGGAAATGTAATCACTGGGTAGATAGCTAAGAATTTCCTAGGATACATTTCAGTTCACATGACTGTCAGTAGTAGTGTTTTTCTTTGCTTCATTTTGTGAATCAGTATCTTAGCAAACAACAAATGGCTGCTCTTCAGGATTGCAAATAGAGACCCCATGTTTTGAACAAATAGGGAATGAACTGTGAGAAATTTGTTTAAAAAATATAACTGGTTAGTTTGGACATTTTTATATTAATTTTTGCTGTTGTTAGCAGAAGTTTCTTGTTTGTTGAGATTTTAAAAAGCAGAGAAGAAATTATTGATAAAATGTTTTCTTGAGTACATAACAGAATTCCTACAGGTGAGGGAGGAGGAGCAGCGAGTGGTAAGGATCAATCAGGATAGCCTAATGGTTCCAAAATTCACCTTTTGAAAATACTTTACTGTGTCTTACTCAGGCCATCTGACAGTTTAGTAATGTGGTTTCAGCTCTCATTGGATCTTTGTAAAAACTTATTATTTGTTCCAGACAGAGAACTGTTACTGGTGAGCAGCCAAAGCAACAAATTAGGCAGTCTCCACACATCAGCTTGAGCGCTTTTACAGTCAGGTTGTTGGTGACTGCACTGTCAGTTTGGATAGCTTTCATAGAAAACAGCACTAACAAAAATCTCAATTTTTATGATGCTGAACAAAATCAAGACAGAGACATCACTCCCTCCCATGTCTTCCAGATTCCCTTTTTGCAAAATGCTATTTCAATTACTCAAAGTGAGTGTGAGCAATGAAAACAAGGGATTAGTCACGGGTGTGTGTGAATGTATTGTGGGATTTTATTCAGACTCCTACATAAGGGATCTCTTCCAAGTTCAGATTTGGATTCTATACTAAAATGAACATCTCTGATCATGTGCATTATGAAATTTGCAAAGGCTTCTGGGATTTATATAATCAGAAAAATACTTCATTTCCCTGTACTCTGTTGTGTAAAGGTTAAAGAAAGGGAGAAAATCAGATTGTCACACTTCAAAGACAGCTGTTAATTGGGGAAAGTATGAATATAGGACCCTGCTTATAAAGTCTTGTACTGGGGTTTTCTGTTCTGTTGCATTTTTCTGTTGTTGGCTGTTTTGATATCTCATCAATGAATTGTGTAGGGCACTGCTGAAATCTGCATTGCTTCTTTCCAGTATGGCCAACAGTAATGAAATACCAGCTAGAAAGTTGTACTATCATACCAGTAAGTAGCAGTAGCAGAATTTGAAAAATGCAGCATTTCTAAACTCATGGCAATTTTTTATTTTGCAAAACACTTACTAGCTGATTATTGGCAAATGTCCTCATGCTTGCAGAAATAATAAAGGAACAAGTGCCACTAGATGTAATATCTGCAAGAATCTGGTATTCCTGTTTTGAATTCAGGTTTGTGAAAAACCTAAGCCATGTACTTTAGGAAACATTTATTCAGACAAATTTATGGAAACCAGGTATGGAACTTTGCCTCTATGAAAAATATCACACTATCAAATTGAGGTAAATCGCCAGTATTTATGTACTATTTGCTAGTATTTCCTAACTCCCTATTTGCTAGTAACTCCCTAACTCCCTAACTATAAGCCGTTAGTTATTAGATTCTCTTTGGTACATATTGAAACTTTGTCACATCGGAATTCTGTGGAGTAACAGCTTCTTCCAAACTCCACTCATGTGATATTGTCAAAATTACACCTTGTCACATAGAAAAGGTTAAATTCAAGCGTATTTCCAAGCACTGCCAAAGGATGTGACCTTGTCACATGGCAAACTGTTACATTTCAAAGAAAAGGTTCTAGATCTCTGCGAAGAGAAAGTGCAGGTGGTCTGTATCACTGACTAATGGATAGCGATTGCTTAGTCAAATAGTTACTGTTTGGTTTAGCACACAGTCATCCGCCAGACATGGGATGTTGTGGGAAAAGATAAAACTGATTAACAATAGAAAGAAAAATCAATTCACAATAATAAAGCCACTGACTCTGTAGGTGAGTAATGCATTTTTTCTATAAAATAATAAAATATATAATTATGCGTAATATGAAACACAATATGCTACGATATAGACAATAAAGAAACCATAAATTAATAAAAAGTGCAAGCAGAATCTCAAAGACAAATGTCATGACAATTATCTAAAGGCTGAAACACATGAGATTATTCTGCTTTTTTCTTAAAAGTGCTGGGTTTTTTTTAGGCAACAGTATACTAATATCACTTCCATTTTTCATTTTCCAAATGCTTCCTCTCTCTATCTTCTGTGTGATGCTTAGAATGATCTGCTGCTACTTACGTTACCTATAGCTGCGAAAAAAAAAAAAAAAAGTGGTGACCAGGCAGTTACTGGGTGGATTTAGTCATTGTAGTAATTTAGTTCATTACCAGGGGGATTCAGTTCACTGATCACTATCACTAGCATTCCTGATCCCCTCCAAAACAGACAAAAGTTGTCCTCCCTGATTTATGGCTTCTGTTTCTCACGATAAATGGAAGATCGAGCTGCAAGAGAGTGGTTACTGTTGTCCCACGGAGCCAGCAAGCCGTTTTCTGTTCGTGATCTACTCTTCCCTCTCATTGCAAAGTAGGTGTTTGCTTGTCCTGAATATCACCACACTTCTGCCATTCTGAGTTCTTGTCACGCAGCTTTTTTCTAACAGCATGAGGATTAATGATCATAGGAAGGTAATTAGACGCCATTATTAAGATTTGTGACTTTCTGCTCCGAAAGCAGCTAACCACACTTTGATTCACTTGTTGAGAGGAAGGAAAAGTAAAAATTCTGTGATGTTTTAATTCATACAGCTTTAAAATGAGTTCAGTTGTACTGCTTCCTGTTGGCCAGCACCCATACAAAGGGGAACTCCTGTGTTTCCCCAGGCCCAGCTGCCCTCCCGCACTGCTGGGCAGTGTTTATCCCTCTCTTCAATACATTTTCCCAGAGGCACCAGCAGCTCCTCTGAGGGGCTGGGCTGTGCCCCTGGCAGCACCGCTGCAGAACCGGCTGGAACCGGGCGGGGTCGGGC
>NW_010136041.1:0-16756 GCF_000699245.1 Pterocles gutturalis | reverse complement strand
GCAGCCCCGCTGCAGAACCGGCTGGAACCGGCTGTGTCCGGCTCAGGGCAGCCCCGGCCTCTCCTCACAGAGGCGGCTCCTGTAGCTTCCCGCCAACACCTTACCACCTACACCCAATGCACACTCGAAGATGAATGTTATTTGACAAGATTAATAATTTTTGATATGTCAGTAATGTCTGTGAGGCCTTGGCATGTAGCTTAATCTCATGGTGCGAGGTGCCGTGTGGGCGAACCTTTCCTCAGCCCCTCACAACGCCCGGGAGGGGGCTGTAGGGCTCCAGCACCTGCTGATCTCCTCAGAGTTTCTCTGGGGCCTGTGTGCTTGCTGCTTCAGGCTTTCTAGGACTTCAGTCTGTCCTACCTACTCTTGCAAATCGAGTTAAAGATGGCTGAGTAGAATATCAGGTGTATAGGTATGTAATGAAACTCAGTGTTTCTTTTGTCCACGTTATCTGGTAATTCATAGCGTCATTTTAAGTACCATAGGAAAAGTGAGAACTGTGCAGCAAAAGAGCTACCCAGCAGACAGCAAGCAGCAGATAGCATTTAGGCATATCTTTCCAGCCACAGGGTGCCACCATTGCTCCAGCAGATCAAAATTGTTAGAGCAACAGAAAATGTGTCACCTGGAGATGAATATGAACTACCTCAATCTAGTTTTCAAGCTAATGTTTATGCATTGATAAGTTATAATCACACAGTAATAGTTTGCTACTTTTGAGAAGCTCTGAAAAATGTGTAATCTATTTAAATTAGTGAAAGGAGTCCCCAGAGAATGTAACAATTCTCAGAAACCCATCTTCATACTTTCTAGCATCTATCACGGTGGCCTGAGTTTGCCACTGTGCTGTGCCCATGTCAACAATAGGAGCCACTAGATTTTTCACACAAATAAACAGGCAATTAGATACCTGTGTTCCGTTAAGTGGCTGTGGTGAAGAAATATCTCTGTGTCTGTGTTAGATAACATTCTCCATAGGCAATAATAGCTGCTAGAGTTAGAAAAACTAGTCTGGATGTTGTGTGTCAGCTCATCAATGTGATAAGCTGCAAAAACAGAAGATGAAATATTGCTTTAACAAAAGCAGAAGTTCTCTTTAGCCAGTGGTATTCTGAAGCAATAACTGTTGTTTTCAGGTATACCGAGTGAGGATCGAGTGGGGTTTTTTCTCTTTTAGTGATGTTAGTTATGATTGCCCACTTAGGCTAATCTCAGAATGATCCGTTAGCTTCAGAGAGGACAAAAATTTATTCCTCATGTTATGGAGCCTAATTAAAGTATGGAAAGTACATGAAAATACTGTTGATACCTGTAAAGCTGAAACTGTAAAGGAATGGACAAAGTTTTTCTGGATTTCAAGGACTGCTTAAACTTCTTTCACTTAATATTAATTGTTTTGTATGCTAAAACAGCATAAGGAGCTGAAGTTAGAAACCAGGATGCTGCCAAGGAAGTCCCATTCTCACTGGAATACAAAGTTAGGCATTTTATAGCTTATTTTGTCCCTTCAGGCTTTTTATTTCCTGTTCTGTCTTCATTTATAAATAATTTGCTGATAAAGATATCCAGGCATTCATTCCATGAACAAAAGTAGTACTTATTTTTTAGGGTAACATATCTGAGCACTAGATAAAAAAGTACAGCTAGGTTTGATGTTCAGACAGTGAAGACAGCGACAACAGCCTGAGGTCTGTTGCCTCAGGTTTTATCACATGGCTTGTCATCTTTTCTGTGTAATCCCTGGCATTTACATGAGAGGGCAATTTTGTAAGAAATACTTTGATTTAAATAGCTCACTAATTTAAGTCCACAAGAAGCTATGTTCCTGTTTCTGTTAGTATTCATAGGCAATGTAAGACAAAGCAACACCAATTAGATCCAAAGCAAGACCAATTAGATTAGATTTTTTTAAAAGTGTAGCTTAATGACAGAAATCTTAATGATGAAGAGGTTTTCTAATGATTGTACATCATCACAGCTGTTTCAGGTCTGGGATTCTAGATTCTGTTTAGTTTGAAGTGGTTTGTGAGATTAAATGATTTGGATGGGTATAAGACTGGCAAAATTGACCAATGAAGCACAAAGGTGTGGCAGACTACTGATAATTTACTACTGGAGAGAAAGCCTTGATGACTTGTAAAACAAATATACTCTACTGCTCTGACCAACCAAATAGCCCCATATAGCCTTTAAGTATGCAGTTCAGTCCTTAGCAAAGCTCTGCATTTAGGTAGAATCCAGCCCTTAATATCCTTAACATTACTACTGTCCTTCAAGAAGAATTCTTAGTTTATTTTACTGGAACTAAATTAGTTCCTCTACAAGAAGCAGAAACCACTCTGCAAGCAAACTAAAAAAAATGTACATTTCATAACACTTATTTACCTCATAGTCAGGAAAGACAGTACTGTTGTCAACGTTTTTTTTTTTTTTTCTGTTTTGAGAGAAGAATGTAAAGCGCCTTTTCTGCCACATTTAAGACCATCCAACCTGTGGTCTAGTATATGCTGGGACAAATTATGCACAGAAAAATTGTATTTATAATTTTTCACATTTTCTGTATGTATTTTGTCCTAAAATTAATGAGGTCTTGAGTAACAGAATACTGTGTGAGTCTGAAGGAGGAAACCTTAAGCTCTCCAGTTTGACCCCACAGATGAAGAGAGGGTTCTGTGTGTCTGGGAGAGAGGCTTAGTTTGAGCATTTTGCATTGAATGCGAGTCTGGTTTTGGAATCCTTGATTTTGTATCTACCCTAGAAAACTAACACAAAGACCAGTGGAAAAAAAAAAGAAACCACCAGCCACCAAACCCACAAGCAAATATGCAGGAGATGTCATCCCAATTCTCTATTTAGTCTGGTGTTCTTTCAGGTTTACTTCAAAATTTCAGGCTGTTTCAGAAGAGATCGTAAGTGCCCATGGCAGACTGTTGTGGTCCACCCTGCTGACGTGTACTATTTGGAGACAGGTCTGGGATCATGCAAGTCTTTATGCATTTGAAAGTTTTTAAAATTCAGGTCTTTTGGTTGCAAAATTGGTAGACGTGTTTTTGTAGCCACTGAAATGTACCAAGTCTTTATGCATTTGAAAGTTTTTAAATTTCAGGTCTTTTGGTTGCAAGATTGGTAGACATGTTTTATAGCCACTGAAATGTATACAGCTTTCTCAAAAACTTGCATTTTCAAATGTATGATTGTGATTATCAGATAGTGTTTTGAGCCCGTGGGCCCTGTGTTTTCCCAGTCTAGGGTTATGTTTGCATAAGTGTATATGGCAATTACAGATAATCTGAGAATGAGTCTGCAAAAATGACACACAATTTAATCAGTTGCCTACCTGCTGCAACTGAATTTGTTATGGAATTTCAGTGGAGAAATATATTATTTTTGTAATTCTACTAATCTTCTTAATGTCTGAACTGGATCTTAGACTTTTAGAGAGAACCTGAGTTTCAGCTAAGTCTCCATAGTAAAAATTCAGCCTGAAGGAGTTTCTCATGGCCAAATTATAAACTGCTGGAAAATAAATTTAATATTGAAAATGTGGATTCAGCTTTCAGTGCCACAGTACTTTGCTTTTCCCTTTAATAACATAGTGACCTGTATGTGCCACGTTGCTTAAAGTATTTCTTGAGGCAAGTTTTTTCTGCTCTGGGTATGATGGGATTTATTATTTTATATAACTCACTTGGCTCCAGTAAACTTTTTGATTAAAGACTTTTGTAACAGTAGGAGATGCTCAGGAATAGAGTTGATAAAACCAGGAAGTTCTAGAATTCCATGAAGTTTAAGCATGGGCAGACTTTTGACTGATGCAGGTACGTACCCATAAAAGCTTAAGTCATCCTTTGTGTATTTTTTCAGAAGGGCTTTAAAAGGAGTGTGTTTTCTGCATAAAAAAACCCCTCCACATCTATGTAAAATGTAACGTTTTTCTTGAGACTTGCAGTGAGAGTGCAGATATGGGAACAGGTCAGGCCAGAAGAACCGTTTTCACACAGGCTATCATATGATAACAAAGGTTAAATTAGTTATTGTATTCCTCAAGTTGATACAGACTACTGGAAGACAGAAAAATCTCTATACTCCCATATGCACTCAGTTATGTGTTATGCAACACCTTTTGTATGGAGCTTATTGAACAATCTTAAAGAAATCAACCTGTATATTTAACATAAATACATGTTTATCTGTTTCCTCTAAGACAAATATGAAAGAATAGGATGCATGCTGTAAATAGAGCATGATAATGTATAATGAGTCCTTGCAGCTAGAGGTTTTGGCCTGTTTAGTGAGCTAGTTCATCCAGAAAATGATGAATCCTGTCAAGATGGAGAAGTCATTTCATTGCTTAAAAATGAAAAGAAAATCTGATTTTAAAATGTCAGGTTTAGGATTTATGAGCAGGATTTCCATAATCAGTCATTCAGAATGAATTGTATTATTTAGGATCCATTTGCAGTCAGACAAGCTGAAAATATTTTTGTGTACTGTGCCAAGAAGGTTGACACTATCTCTCACATCTAAATTGCTTTTCCACCCTACGCAGATAGGAACACACACGCAAACACACACACACAGATTGTTAGTGCTGTGTTCCCTTATGAATTAGTTATAAAGTATGGCAACAGTGCAAAACACCAGAAGGGGAGGGAGTTTGTGTTTTTCCTGTGGTATCAAGAGTGGTTGCAACCCACTGAAGATTATGGGAACAATAAAATCACCCATAGGATTGTGCTAGATGATATTTATTAGTGATGATACTTAGACTGCTTCCCACCTGTTGAGAATAGACCCTAACAAATTGGCCTATGTTAAGACTCATCCTTCAATTATTTAAGAATACGGAAATGTTGGCACTGACTTCCATGAGAGGGCAGGAAGGGAAGGAGCTGGACAAAACTTAACCGGGAAGATGTATTTATTCAGATATACTAAGGTAACTTTTGATGTTTGATGAAGGGATTGTCCCTAGTTTTGTCTTCTGCATATAGCAGTCAGTTGTGGCCCACAATGGGGATTCCTATGGGTTGCTGTAGTATTGGTGTAACAATTAAAATGCGTGAAATGGAGTAAATATGTAAATAACAACAGTAAGAGCCACAAATGGTAAATAAAATACTTGATGTTTTATTGGGTCATAGAGTCTCAAGCTGCTAGAATGTCTAATCTTTCAAAGCATCCTTATAATTGATTTTTCCTTGACCTTTTACTGTTTCTTTTGACATTTTGGCATGGGAATTTTTCCTGAAGAGCATACCCCGCTCTCTGCAGTCAGACACCAAGCTTTATGCACTTAGGGAGGACAGGAATGACTGTGAGCCAAATCAGTCCATGAAACGGAATAATAGCTCCACCTATCTTTGACAAAAATCTGTTTCAAAAACTTTTTTTACAACTTGCATATCTCTTCATAACTGATAATGCAAAGATTTAAGGATGAATATCATCATATACGCGTCCTCTGTGTAAAGTGAATCTTGTAATGGCACAGGGCTGAAGGTGGTTGAAGCAGGAGGGTTCTGACTGGCTTATGGTTTCAGAGAAGCGTGTGTGGGGACACTGACACAAATTGCTGGCTAAGTACAAGTTCCAGATAACGTGAAAGATAAGCCCAGGATGGGGAGCATGTGAATTGCATCTTGATATAAGACTGGATATAAAAGATGAGGAAGCAAGAAGGAGGACAGACTAGTTTTGGTGACACCGTATTTGTGTTTGGTTTTTGAGGACCCTTCTGTTCAAAGACTTTACCCCCTTCATGCAAAGGAAGTCTATAATATCCTGATAATGTGGCCTGTGGCCTGTTGTCTCATGTTACAGCTATGGTTCTTCTGTTGTGTGTTTGATCACCCTCATTCCTGAGGCTGTATTTGATCCCTCCTCCCTTTCACTGAGTGATAATTTTACCTTCTGAAGTACTTCTAGCACTTTTGATTAAATAAAAAAATATAATGTTAATTATTTACTTCAGCAGTAGTAATGCTTTCAGATGGACACACACAAGTCCATCTGAAAGTGGGTGAAGGAATTGTGAGGGCTCAGTTAAGCAAATATTTCAATGACAGAAAACACCAATCTTGCTACAGGTTGAAGAACACTTTAAAAACAAGACCAAATAAACTCAACACACAAAGGAAAAGTAGGAGATGGAATCTTGGGTTACTATACCAGACCTCGAGGTGCTATCACTGCTGCCTCTTCATAGCGAGAGAACTGGGAGGAAAAGAAATCTGTCTCTGATTGAATGAATGATGTATTAGCAGCTGAAGACACACCTGTTCTAATATACAGCTATGAGTAGGTCCATGAAATATCTCCTGTCCTGAAGTGAAAAAATTCCAGAGTAAAACCTACTACTTTTCTCTCTCTAAGTGGGACCCTGCACAGAAGAAAAGTTATGTGGCGGTAGGAAAACTGTTTATTTCCCTCCATGTTGCTCAGTGCTGTTCTGTATCACTCTGCGTGTGTTCTATTTCTACACCTGCCGTCTGTGGGAGTGGACTGTAGGTCAGATGAATTGTTTGGCACACTCGCTTCCTCCTTTTCTTCCTACTGCTCTCTGCAAGCAGAAAGGCCAGCTTGCTCACCGTGCAGTAAATGAGTGACCCCTCCTTTCAAAAGAAGTTGGGCACTGCTAAACTTGTTGGTGCAGACACACATCTCATGGTTAAAGATAGGTATGTTCTTTACTTCAAAAATATGCTACTAATTAGGTGAAATGAAATCTTAATTTGTGCACAGCTTGAATATGTGCACAAGTATTTTTAGTCCTTAATGCAACTGCCTACTTCAAGGCTGCTTTGCACTTTTATTATGATACTTGCTTTTAAAGTTCAAGCTCTTTTAGCCAGGTACTCAAACTTTCACATTCATTTTGTATTGTTATCCCTTTTAAATTTAATCAATATGTGTTTGTATGCATCTTGTTGTACTGGATTGGTAAAGAACCTGCATGCTTCCACAGGGAAGTAGAACTGTTATAGCATTCCAGAGTGAACCATAAAATTTGGGTTATGTTTGAAGCCAACAAACTATAACCACAGTCTTGCTAGTTGCTTTCTTTGTGAAGAGCAGCAAGCAACAGTCTCTGCATGAATGATACTATCTAAGGTAAAAAGTATGTGAAGTTCTAGCTCATCCTGTGTTTGTTGCCAAGACACCGATGCTAGAAAACACAGCTGCCAGGTCAGATGCAGTTTATTTAGGAGTCTGGTAAGTGTGAGCCTGTGACAGCAGCGTGATGTAGAAGCTCAGTTTGGGTTCATTTGTACTAAGGGGCAAAAGGGAGAATAGCAGCACCTTGATAGAGCCTTCAGCTGTCTGTAGGGGAGAGGCAGCAATCAAGAATGGGATGGTGAAGGGAAAAAAATTGCTGGATTTCGAAAGCCTTTTAACCTCTGACTTCAGAGAAGAATATGTGTCAAATCTAATGAAACAAGGAGACAGATCTGGAAGAGTCTAATGGTGACACTTTTATAAGACACTGGACAAAGAAGCTGTCTTCGCTGAATGGAAGCTGACAGTAATTTCTCTTTTCACAAAAATGGCAACCTGCAGCAGAAGAAAATAAAAATGGTAATGTGTAGAGAAACATATACATCAAATCCCCCTGACTCCTACAGCAGAACACTAGAAAATGGTAATTCTGATGGCTTTCCGTCACTTAATAAGTCTACCCACACTCGTTGTGTTTAATTTTTTCCCTGCTTAGTGATCTCTTCTACAGCAGTACTTTCCTATCATAAGCCACCAGAGCTTCTCCTAAAGGGGAGAAGCTAATGTTACAGAATATATTGCCTGTTTTAAGACATCTATACATTTTCTTAAAACAGAGATATGAGTAGGTGATTCCACCTGTAAATTACTGACATTTTAACTATCCTTCATCAACTGAGCTTGTTTTCCTTCTTGTCTTCACAAGCAATTTTGAAATGAAGACTATTAACATAATTGGTTTTGCTGCTCAGTTGGTGTTATATAGGTGTTTATTTTTTCCTGGGCTTCCAAGTCGTAGTTGATACTGAATAAAAATTTTCCTGTGATTAAATCTATTAATCATAGAATCATACAATCATAGAATTGTTAGGGATGGAAAGGACCTTAAAGACCATCGAGTTCCAACCCCCTTAATATTCATATTGAAGTGAGAAAAACATTTCCCCTTTAGTTGTTGTTTCACTATTTTCCCAATTGCTATATAAACAGCCTATCAGATCCTTACAAATTTTGCCAAAATATTGGCTTTTAAAGTCTTAAGGCCTAATAAGTGACATCTTATGTGGACTTGGAGAAAGAGAGATGACAATCTAATGTCACAAATATGGAGAATATTGAGTTGGCAGATTCTTGCACATTTTAGTTGCACAGTGGGTAGGTAACATGTTTAGAAAAAGTGCTTTCAGTTGGAACTGGTAAAAAAATTCTCAATCAAAAAAATCAGCAGAAAATGCTGTTTTGTAAAACCTGAAATATTTCAGTCAAAACATCTCTCAGTGACATACTGTCCATGAATCCAAGGCAAGGTCTTAAGGGAACTCTGTATTTGCAGCTCATTGATTTGCCTTGAAATTCTCTGCAAACATCAGAGCCATCAATTTCTCTGAATATGTTCAAGCTCTGGATAGCTTTGTGCTTACCTCAGTTTTATTTTTATTAATAAGCTGTACAGTATCAAAGAACAGCAAGAAAATTCCCTATGAACTCAAAGCTCCTGAGGATCAGGTTTTTTTACCCTCTCTGCTCTAGGGACATGAGGTAATAGAATCCCATGTAGAAAGTAAGGGAACTAGTGTGTGAATAATTTTAATTCTGGCTTCTCGTTTTTATTGAGCATTTTGAAACCTTTTCTACATGAAATAAAGGGAGACAAAGTGAACAAGAGGCATGGTCCTTCATGGTACAACCAAAACACTTCAAGTGTATAAGTGATTTAGTCAAATTTAGTTCAAGAAGGGGGAACCATCTGGATATTAAAAGAATCTAAGCTGACGCTTAGGTCCTTAGAAGGTAAATCCACATTCTGTGAGGATTATTTACTTTAACAGAAATAACAATGTATTGCAACACAAATGGTGTTTGATAACTAAAGAATATTCTGCACCAGTCCAGGCTTCAAGGGAGGGCTTTACACAGATTTGGAATTATTCTGCTGTATCAGAATAATGCACCTGTCTTAAAGTTTGAGGTGTTGGTATTCTCCGTATTTTCTGCTGCTGGATAATCTGTAGAGACACCAAAAGGTTCTTGAGTTTCTCTTCCTGAAACTGTGTGAAACAAGTGGAGAAGCTGCTTTTAATAAGACTTAGACGAAATTAATATTAATCTGGATACTGTGGCTGTCTCACTTCCTTGATTACAGTTTCTGAGACATAATAGAGGAATCTTAACCAAAGCGAAACAAGAGGATGCAAGTGTTATTGGTACAGGAATGCTATCACATTATGAGAACTGAGTGGAGGTGTCCACATTCTCACAAACAGAAATTGGAAAGGGACCCCAAGGCAATAAAATATGGCTTACATACAACTCTTCTGGTAGTAACCTTGATTATTGTTTTCCCTTGTAAGAGCAAGCTGCAATATTAGTGGGATTCATCAGATGCTGGCTGCTGTTGATTTACAGATATCTTTTCCTGAATTCATATTTCAGATTTCTCTTTCTCCAAGTGTTTAATAAGATGAGCTTAATCTTATTTGTGGTCCTGAATCCAAACTTCTGAAAATCTCCAACTTCTATTCCATCCATCATTCAACATATTACCAACTACAGAAGGAAATGAAAAGAAAATCTTATTATGCAAAATGAGTGTCTAGCTGCTAAGGCAGATAAAAGTTAAGTGTGGATTTAGCTTTTACTGAATAATATACCACCTGACTTCTAGCCCCAGTTGGAAACTGAGACCTTGTAATACATATTTAAATATCCTTTCCGTTTCTTAATTTTAACTTTTTTTTTAGCATTAATTCACTCTCTGGACATTCTGTCTATATAAACATTTGCTGCCACTTCAGGTTGTAAAGGTCAGGAAATCCCCTCCCAGTGGTAAGTTATGCATTCTACTAGAAATTGTTTGATCAGATGATAATTTTTTTTCCCATGACTTGATTTTTTCAATCAGTTCTTGATTTACAGACATAGGGAAGAAAGTTATTTTTTACCGTAGCACCTATGCTGTGCCCTACCTATTCACTTAAGTTGGTGCTGTAGGTGGCTGGTAGCATTGCAGGGAGTAGAAAAGAAAGCTGGAGTTTTTTTTTTTCCCTTTTTCCCCAAGGTGCTATGGGAACAGGGATATTTTTTTTTCGCAGCCATTCTATAACAGGAAAAAGTGAGTGAGAAATTGTCTCTTTCCTACCATCTTAGGCATTAGTATTGATGCCACTTTATGGTTAAAAAAATAATTTTCTTACAAGTTCATGAACAATAGTTTAAATGAAAGGCACTTATTATCAGTCTAATGTTTTTTCATTGCTGTATTGCTAGTTACACAGAGGAAGCTTGGCACTCTGTTTGCAGTCCTCTATTGACTTTTGTCATATTGACACTAATGTAGTGAAAGCTGCTATTTTAGAAAACTAAAAAATGTTTTTGAGTTTGAAAAAAGAAATCATAATCTCTGAACACTTTGTGAAGGTAACTTCCTCCCACTCTGAAATGAGTTGTCTCAACACAGTTATTAGTTGTGTGTCTTAAAAGAGAGACCCCATTATTCACTTCTAGTTGACCTCTGTTGTACATTTTGTGTATTCAGTGCCACAAGAAAGTCTCTTTTCAGCAGTCTTTCTCATTATTAGGAAACTAGCTTGTAGCACAACTGAGCTGAGAAAATAATGTCAAACCTAGAAATTGGAAAGAATGAAGTTGGTTATAGCAATATTGTTATTCTTTTGGGCTATGCAGATTCTTCTCCTTCAATCAGGCACTCTTCCAGAGATGAGCTCCACATTCTCCTATCTCAAAGGACCTCATCTTAATACGGCCTAGAAGATCTATTTTATCACCTCTTATTCTTATTGCAGTTTGCTTGTCCATTACTTCTTCATTTTTCCTTTAAAATAACATTTCACAGAAGCAAGTAGCTTTGGTTGATATTGAAAAATGCCCCATGCTTTTTTATTGATACTGGAGTACAATAAAAATAACCTCCCACCTATTCACAATGAGCTTTAGGGATAAAACATCAGGCTCCAAGCCAACTCTGGAAACTACATGGAGGGAAGCAACATATAGGGTTTATTTGCTGATCCATTATTCTCTGGACCTTCATATTTGACCTCTGTCAGAGGAGAGTATTAGGAAGATGGAACTTCGACTGATTCAGTTCAACCACCTTTGTGTTTCTGTGTTTTTATGACCCTGGCAGTGTTCAAGAAATAGCAATGCATTTCTAATTATGAATTATCAATTAATTGATTGCAAATGTCAGAAGTGTATTCACCATTAAAACATGTTTAATCACTGCAAGTGCTTGAGTTTTGAAGTTAATAATGTAATTTTAGTTAGGTACCTCAAATACTTCTTTTCTATTGCTGCCTTTGGTGCCTACAGTGGCCCAAACTAGCAATTCATCAGTGGGGTCTGAAGACAGGTTTTATCAAAATTCCTAATTAGGTGTAATTAAAATGTTCCAGAGTGATAGCTAAGTTAAAAATGTTATTTTGTAAGCAACAGAACTAATGAAGCTTAGTTTTCTGGAGATTTGTCTTATATTCCTATGGAAGGAACTTCATTCCTCCGTGAATCCCTCCATTAAATTCCAACGTCGTCCACCCCATTGCCTTCACACTCCTCCACAACATTCTCCAGGCCATGCTCTGTATCTTGTACGATACTCCCTGCTCCTTCTCATGTCTCACATCGTTCTCTGAACCGGAGGTAGCTGTACTTGGCTAGGGTTGTGCATGTGCTGACAGACCAGCAAGCAAAACAAATCTAACAGTTGATGTTACGCTGCACGTTTCTTCCCTTTATCCATTTCATTTTTTTATAAAACTCAAAACTCCAAAAAACCACAACCCAAAATCAAAACCAAACACCATTGCCACCCAAAATTACCCTCCCACAAACCTTAAACCCACCAACATTCTTTCTGTTTTTGAGATCTCTTTCAAAGTGGGTGATTTGGCCAGTAAACTAAGAATGTGTGAGAGTGTGACAGATGAACAGATGATATGATTGTGTAAGTCTGCTTTCATTAAGAAAACAAGGCTGAAAAGTTCCGGTAGAGAGTTGCTTGTAGCTGACGTGCTGCCTGGATCTGCTCTGACAGTCTGCCGTGGTTTCACAGACTGTGCAGCTTTCAGCCCTCTGGCTCTGAGGCAGCCTGTCAGGAATGCTGTTGTGAAGAACAAGGAAAAGTATTCAATTTTTATTTTAAATGGGAGCAGAACAATTTTCAAAATTCTCTTTGAAACCTGTCTGTTCTTCTATATGTTTACTGGAATTTTGCTTTCTGTAAACATTTGTACATTTTTCACGGAAAACTAAGAGATTGGGTATAAATGTAAGACTACCACAGTTTATAATTTTGAGAAAACAGTCATTAAAAAAAGGATGCCTGTGCTGGGTTCAAGGTTCACTAAGGTACTCTGAATAGTTTGTCTGAAATCTCGAATAACAAAAAGTAATAATTTGAGGGAACCAAGAGCTTCCAGTAAAAGATTTTTTCGAGGAAAGTCATAGTATGAAAATTGCATATATTTAAGAGGAAGTTATATATGTAACTGATTTTTGTTTTGAAAATCACAAATTTGTTCAACAGTTGTACTTTCTAGGTTTTTGTTGCTATCTTACTTTTCCATATTGCATGGATTCAATCTCATCAAACTCAAGCAGCATTCATTTTTGTAAGTTGTATTGTAATGGCATCTGGGAGCCTTCATTTGACTGCAGGATTGGATACCACCTTTACAGCCTGTCTCTTCTAGGCCTTCTCCCTGCTGATATGCCTATTGCATCTTTTGTGGTGTGATTAAGAAAAATTGCAACAGAAATTTTTGCTCCTTGTCCTCTAATCCAAAGTACCATCCAGTTTCAAATTTATATCTCTGAAAGTTCCTAGCATCTAAAAGAGAGAACAATCATTCATACTTATCCTGCTGTTTGTAGTTGAAGAGAAGGTTCTCATTATTTTTATTATTATTATTATTACTATTATTATTATTATTATTCATATAGACAGTGCTATCTAACCAGAAAGTACCTCATATAGGTTATCCTTACTCACCTTATCTCACCCTGCAGTCATTTTCTTTGAAAAAAAACATTCTAGCTCCGATGTCTATGAATCACATCTTACATAATTTGTGATATGTATAGAGCCACTCTGCCATTTCTTCTGTTGAAAATATCATATCTCAGCATCTTAATTTAAGGTAGGTTGCAAAGAGAGAGCAAAAAAATCTTCCACACAGCTAAAAAGGCTTTTATCTCCCCATAGCTCTATTTTTATTAGTTTTTTATCTCTTCTTATGTTTCCATATATCAGCACCAGTATTGAATAATAATGATAAACAATGTAGATTCAGCCAGCACTGTACGTTAGGATTGTAGGCACTAAACTCCAGAACAGTATTCTGTGTGTGTGTGCACATGCAGGAAGCCAAGGTGCTTTTTCCTAATTATTTACTGGCATGTTATTCTTTCCCCTGGATAGAAAAGTTAAGTCAGTTGTTTCTGATGAGTGGTAGCTGGTTGTTAGTCAGCTCTGCTGGTTGGCAAAAAAACAAACAAACACCCCAAAAAACAAAACCAAAACCAAGAAACCCCAAAAAACCCAAACAAAACCCCAAAAAACCATAGGAGATTAAAATTCTATGAGAGTGGATTTTCTGTTTTAACTTGTATTTATCTATAGAATAGCTCTGGTCTGATAATAATTCATGTGTATCATGTTAATAGAAGCAGAGATAATTTAAAGGTAGTCCATTTACACAACTAAAATCACCCTATTGACTTAATAAAACAAGATTTTTTTTGTTGTTGTTATATTTTCCACTGTATCTTTTCACCCTTTAAAAAAGTGTTTGTAGATGGTACCTGTGAATCACCAATGGATGATTCCCCACCAATGGATTTAGTTTTTCTTTCGAGAAAACTGTAATTTCAGCACGGGAAGGAAAGCAAGAAAATTTCAAGTCTTATCCCCAGTGCTAATACTGGCATCTTCTATGTTTTTGGACAAGTAATTCTGTCTGCTTTTGCAAAGCACACAATAATTCTTTCACGGACCAGATCACGAAATTGGGCTCAGTTGAGCAGATAACGCTCATGACTGCAGTTAACCCTTGCAAATGAGAGCAGAATTTAGCCTAGTGTTTGCAGAGCATTTAAACACATGCAATGACTTGCATGTGTGTTACTTTGATTATTTTTGAGTTATAGAGGCTATGTGTGGCCACTACAGTTGCTTCTGGTAGTGAGATTTGGATAATGCTTGCCATTAAAAAATAACTGTGGGAACTATTTGAAAAATAGTTGAACGAGTGTGGGTAGCATTTTTATTTCCGTGTGGAGCTTCCGATTGTAATGATTTGACTCTGATTCAATAAAACATTTCCTCAGGACATGTTTACTTTTCATTGTATCTTAACGCCCTTCCCCCGCCTCCCCCGAATTATTTGGTTTACGTAGCGATGGATATCTTAGATTGCAGAGGGAAAAAACATGACAAAATGGTTGTGCCACGTAAAGAGTGTGTGAATTCAGCATCAGGCTGCAATGAAATGCCGATATATTTTGAGAATAGCACATTCCCAAACAGTAAGACATCCCAAAGTACAGAGAAATAATAGTGGTTATAGAAAAACTTGGTGCCAAGTACTCTTTAGAAAGCAACCATGAGTTTCTGTCTGGCTTCATGAGCTACAGTTATGAAATAAAAAAGGAATAAACCTGGACTTACAGCTTCATGATAAAAAAAAATAAACGCTCATACATTTTTCAGGTATATTCTCTGAAGATGATGTGTTAACTTTTAGTCTTAATTGTGGCAGGAAACTGGACTCAACATTTTCAAGCTCAGGCTGTAGTGATATTACAATATAAGAAACTACAAAACAGGTGTGGACATTTAGTGGAGGATCATCATCGAGCATGAGATTATTTGAGAAAGGGCAAGGAGAAGAAGGCAGGGGGCTGTAGCCATTTGAAGTAAGAATCATTCAAAAATAGTTCATTGTTCTTTTGTCTGGTCAGCCCTTTTGCTAGAAATTGAGGAGTTTAAAATGCAGTGTGTTCACTTTTGGTGATACTTGCCTTTGATGCCTAAATTAAGGATGGGTGGTGTACATGAATCTGGCTTTAATTTGGATCAGGATTAATGCTTTTGAAGAGAATGTCCTAATTATCTTCAGTGCTTTTGTTTCTGAGCATGCCAGCTGGTTTGCTCTCAGATAAATCTAAATTAGGAGGTGTGCTCAAAGAGCTCACTTGGTGTGCCCCAACCATTAATGAGCATTCAGGCCGTAGACTTAGGTTATAAATAGTCCAAAGTAAAATCCCTAAAACACATGTAGTCTGGATACTGCATTCTCAGCACCAACAGCTCACCTCTGCAGGCCTTTTACAGCGATCTGCACTAATGTACACTGACTGATGCTGGAGACCTGGCAATGAATTTTAAGTTTGTGAATGTGACAGTGTGACATGAGGGAAATGGATCTTTTTTTTTTTTTTTTTTCCTAAATACAGAATTTCCTTGCAGAGATTTGCCATCGTTTTCAGACATGAAAAATGTATGTAGCCCCACAAATGAAAAGCCTGTGGTTTTGTGGAAGCATTTGAATAATATAAACAACTTTATTTCTTGCCTTTTGATCAGTTAATATTTGTCTAAACTATGCAGCATGGCTTCTGTGTGTTTTTTGATTATAGAAGCCTTTCTGTTTCTGTGGGGTTGCACTCAATTATCTCTTCCAGGAATAAATGCAAAGGGTCAAGGTGTTTGAGAATTTCTCTTCTTTCCTGCCCCATTTAAGTTCTTGAAAATGTCAACTTAAAAAATTCTTGGAGCTTCTAATGTCAACTGTTGTTCGCCTTGGTTACAAATGAGAGCCTTGGGGTCATGTCTTAATAAGGTTGGAACTGAACTACAGGCAATTCTGAGTTCACACTTGCTAAAGTGCAAAAAGTTTTGAGATCATTTTTAAAGCATATTCATACTTAAACTTACCAAGTCTTAGTGATAAGAATGAAAAAGACTGTTCAAGTTAAAGTTTTGTTATAAGATTTTCTCATGAGATTTGACAAGATAGGTTTGCCACATAAGCCACAGAAATATTTCTAATAAATGAAAGATGTGTCATAAACAAAAAGGAAAAGCTGCTTTTCTTTCCCTGAATCTCAAAGAAAAGGCTCAAAGTCAGAATTGACTGGGATTTTTTTTAGCAAGAATTCTTGTAGGATGTGAGATGACATCCAAATTAAAGACAACAGTATGTTTCTTGCATACTTTGAGTTCATGTGGGTCATATAGCTATATATTTTTGCCTTTGGGTGTTTTGTGAAGGGATTTGGTTGTGCAATGGAAATTCTGTGTTCTAGATTAACATTGAATAAGGGAGATGTCAGGCATGACTCTCTTGGTTTTCATGTTAGTTTGTTGAGGTTTTGGTTATTTTAGAATGGAAGTTCAGTGCATTCAGATGTTTTCTGAAACTCTCTGAAAACTCATGTTCACACAGTGGGATCATCTACCTGATATTCTGCGCAGCCTAGGGATTCCCTGGTGTGGTGGGTTAGCCCTTGGCTC
>NW_010136040.1:2220-2508 GCF_000699245.1 Pterocles gutturalis | reverse complement strand
GCGAGGACTTTGCGGTGGCCTTCATGCAGAACGGGCTGCAGCAGAGCCTCCAAAGCGACTTCAAGCTCCTCCTCACCGGTTACTCCCCCTTCACCTCCGTCACCGTCGCCATGAAGACTCAGGCTTTGAGGATGACGCTTCAGGCTACGACCGGTCAAACCGTCCTGGTGAAGATCCCCCCTCAAGCCGAGATGGTGGGGAGCAAAACCTTCGCCAACGCCGTGACGGTGAGGGCCACCAACGCCGTCTCCTTGCTCATGGTCAACGAGAAACCCGCTCCCGTCGACT
>NW_010136040.1:0-2138 GCF_000699245.1 Pterocles gutturalis | reverse complement strand
GGTGGCCTGGGATGAGCCAACCGCCGTTGACGTTCACCTCAAAGCCACCGTCACCTTCCGAGGCCGCTCCTACCCCCGCGGTTCCGTCCTCTCCATCCAACTGGAACCATTCCAAGCCGCCCAACTCCAAAGCCCGTCCGATATGTCCGGCACACGCCTCGTTGCTCAAAAACCCGTTGCCGTCTTCACCGGCCACACCTGCTTGGCCAGATTCGCCAACTGCGACCATTTGGTGGAGCAACTCCAACCCGTTTCCAACTGGGGCACTGCTTTCATCGTCCCGCCGTTGCCTTTCGAGACTCAATCTGACATCGTCTACGTCTCCACCTCCCAACGTACCCGCGTAGAATCGCACCACGGCCTCACCAAGACCGTCCGGGACCTCCGACCCAACCGCTCCACGCTCTACGGGCTCCAAGCATCCAACACCTTGTTCCTCTCCGCCAACGCCGGCATCCAGGTGATTTTTTTCGCCGACGGGGGAAATAAAGACGCCATCTCCTACGACCCGTTTTTTATGACCATCCCGGACGTCTCCAGCTACTGCCACTCCTACAAGATCTTCTCCCTGGACGGTTACGAGAATTACGCCTTGTTGATCGCCAAGACCTCGGAAACGGAGGGGATCACGCTCAATAAAAAACCTTTGAGAAATAGCTCCTGGAAACCCGTCCCCGGCACCGAATATTCCTGGGCCGGGCAGGATTTGGGCGATCGATTCGCCGTCTATACGTTGGAACACGAGACGTCCCCCTTCGGCTTGCTCAGCGTGGGGATCCGCCAGCAGAGAGCCTACGGGGCGGCGGCTGTTTGCGACAGCGGTGAGTCCCTCGGGGTCACCTCCGCCTCCCGGCGCCTCGGTTTCCCCTTTCCTCCCGCCCTACGGTGGCCAAAATGAGACTATTTTAGGAGTTAAAATTTATTCCTCGTAGCCGAGCATCTACAACGTCCCTTTTCCATCCCCGGAGATGTTGAGCTCGCAGCAGGAGCTAAAATACGTTGGTTTGAGCTGAAATTCGGATTTTCTTCGGTAGCAGGTCTAAAAGGGGGGGAATTCATCCAGCAGAGGGGATATGTCTTCCATAAATAGAGAATTTAGAAATAATCTAGAAATAATTCACCAAAAATTAAATAATCAAGGAAATTAACCTCAAACCGTTGCCCCAGACGTTCAAGTCTAAGGTCGTTAAACCCACCTGGGATAAATTTTTACCCAGAAATAAATCACGAAAACTTAAATAATCAATGGAATTAACCTCAAGCCATCGCCCCAGATGTTCAAGGCTAAGCCTACGGTCGTTAAACCCACCTGGGATAAGATTTTACCCATAAATAATTAGAAATAAATCCCCTAAAATTAAATAATCAATGGAATTACCCTCAAGCTATCACTCCAGATGTTCAAGCCTAAGTCCAAGGTCGTTAAACCCACCTGGGATAAAATTTTATCCAGAAATAATCCAGAAATAAATCACAAAAAAATTAAATAATTAGTGAATTTAACCTCAATCCATCGCCCCAGATGTTCAAGCCTAGGTCCAAGGTTGTTAAACTCACCTGGGATAATTTTTTATCCAGAAATAATCCAGAAATAAATCACGAAAAATTAAATAATCAATGAAATTATCCTCAAACCATCAACCCAGATGTCCAGGTCCAAGGTGGCCAAACCTACTGGAGATAAATTGAATTTTTGAGGATCGGGAGGTGCTGGCTGACCGTCTACGGTGACGATGACACTTGCGCCATCCCCGAGGCCACATCAGGCAGCAAAACCACCCCCGCCCCCCCCAAAAAAAAAAAAAATAATCCCGGTGCGATTTCTTCCAGACCCCTGCCGGCTGGCGAGATGCCGCGCCAAGGAGACGTGCAAGCTGGAGAAGGGAGAAGCCGTCTGCGCTCACGACTACATGGGGACCTGCATGGGGTCCCCGGCCCCGCAGTACCACACCTTCGACGGCGCGACCGTGGGCATCCGCGCCGGCTGCGCCTACACCCTGGTCAAATATTGCGGCGCCGACCCCACCCTGGCGCCCTTCGGCGTGGAGGAGAAGAAGAGCGGAGGCCGGACCGAAGAGTCGTTGACCAACGTCTACGCCTACGGCTACAACATCTCCATCCGCGCGGGAGGAGGAGGC
>NW_010136039.1:11362-11568 GCF_000699245.1 Pterocles gutturalis | reverse complement strand
GCCAGCAGCCAGGGAGGGTCCCCCCCTGCACCCCAGGGTCCAGGTGTGCCTCGGGGCCACGCCACCTTCTTCTCACAGGAGCTTTGAGAACAACTGGAACATCTACAAGCTGCTGGCGCACCAGAAGCCGGCGCAGGAGAAGGTGAGGAGGGCTGGGGAACGGCAGGGGACACTGGTCGCGTGCCGGGGGCACGGACCCAGGTGCG
>NW_010136039.1:10323-11272 GCF_000699245.1 Pterocles gutturalis | reverse complement strand
CCCTCTGCCAGGGACACACCGTCTACGTGGTGAGCGACGGCTTCGAGGGCTTGGCCAAGGGGCAGGTAAGGGGAACAGCCAGCCTGGGGGCTGCAGGATTCCCGGGGGAGGAGGGAATTGGGCTTGGAGGGGGCAGTGGGGTGCTTCCCCCCACCCCAAAACCGAGCGCTGCTGCTTACAGATCCGCGAGGTGGGCTGGCACGACGTGGCGGGCTGGCTGGGACGCGGCGGGTCCATGCTGGGCACCAAGCGGTAAGGACACCCCTGGGGGGGCAGGGGATGGAGCAGAGGGGACACTGTTGTCCCCACGGATCATGGGGACCCCCTCTCCTCACTCTGCGGTCTCTCCTCCCCTTCCCTGCCGCAGGACGCTGCCCAAGACCTGCATGGAAAAGATTGTGGAGAACGTGCGGAAATTCAACATCCAGGGGCTGCTGGTCATCGGGGGGTTCGAGGTGTGGGGGGAACCCTCAGCCCTGTTTCGGTGGTGGCCAGGGGGGGCTGTCGGCATCCCAGGTGGTGCAGGCGCCCCGGGCCATCCCTTTTGGGGTGCATCTCCCCAGCCCTGGGCTGTTTGCAGGCGTACGAGGGGGTGCTGCAGCTGGTGGAAGCCCGCGGGCAGTACGAGGAGCTCTGCATCATCATGTGCGTCATCCCTGCCACCATCAGCAACAACGTCCCCGGGACCGACTTCAGCCTGGGCTCGGACACGGCCGTCAACGCAGCCATGGAGGTGAGGGACGGAGCGTGGCCCATCGTGTTTTGGGAATGACCCAATACCCGTCCAGGGCAGCAACGGTGGGTTTTCTTGGCATGACTCCCCCTTCTGCCGGCACAGAGCTGTGACCGCATCAAGCAGTCGGCCTCGGGTACCAAGCGTCGCGTTTTCATCGTGGAGACGATGGGGGGCTACTGCGGGTAGTTGTCAACGGTCACCCGCATCGGGGTC
>NW_010136039.1:8283-10296 GCF_000699245.1 Pterocles gutturalis | reverse complement strand
ATCCACGACCTGAAGGTGAGCTGGGCAGGAGCTGCTTTCCAGCAGCATCGTTTGGGTAAAATAAGAAGGAAAACTGGGAAAGGGAGGGAGCTAGGGCAGCAGAGGAGCATGGCCGAGCCCCATGGAGCCCCTGGGTTGACATTGGTGGCACTCGTGTCCAAACGAGAGGAGCAGAGGGATGCAGGATGGCTGCCAGCGTCCTGGAGTTTATCTTGCAGGCCAACGTGGAGCACTTGACCGACAAAATGAAGACAGATATCCAGCGAGGACTGGTGCTGCGGTGAGTTGGGGACCCCTGGGGACACTCACTGAAAAACCCAGCGCCGTGGTGGGGAGCGAGGCCAGAGCTGAACCCTTCTGGCTGCCAGAGAGGGGTCCCTGGGCACAGCGGGGTTTGGCATGGAGGGTGCACGGTGTCCTACCCAGCCAGGGGGACAGTCCTGCCTCTGCTGCTGTCCCCACCCGGCCCCAGCATCCTGCTGGGGAGATGGGCTGGGGCTCTGGGCCTTGGGGAGAATAAAACAGCAAAACACGGTGTTTGGGGGAGCACAGAGGGACCCCCTGGAGATGCCAGATTGAGGAGCAGCCCCCCCACTCCTTCCCTCTGCTCCCCCAGCAACGAGAAGTGCCACGAGCACTACACCACCGAGTTCCTCTACAACCTCTACTCCTCCGAGGGCAAAGGCATCTTCGACTGCAGGATTAATGTCCTGGGCCACCTCCAGCAGGTATGGGGGACAGGGCCACCCAGACCACCGCTGTCCCCAAGAGCTGGGTGGGCTTGACATCGCCCTTTGTCCCCAGGGGGGAGCCCCAACCCCCTTTGACCGAAACTACGGGACCAAGCTGGGAGTGAAGGCAGTGCTGTGGATGTCAGAGAAGCTGCAGGAGGTCTACCGCAAGGGTAAGCCAAGGGCTGGGGGTTCTCTGGTGGGGCGGGGGGACACTGGTGGCACCAGGCAGCCCCTGCTGCTCCAGGCTTGGCCAGACACCCTGGTGAGGTGGCCATGGTAAGCTGTGTTCCCCTCCCAGGACGCGTGTTTGCCAACTCGGGAGACTCTGCATGCGTGATTGGGCTCAGGAAGAAGGTGGTGGCCTTCAGCCCTGTGACGGAGCTCAAGAAAGTCACTGATTTTGAGTAAGTCCCTGTCCCCATGCCCCGCTAGGTCCCAGGGGACCTTCCCGGGTTGTCCCCAGGGCCACTCTAGAGCCGTTTCCCGCCCTGCACAGGCACCGGCTGCCCCAGGAGCAGTGGTGGCTGAACCTGCGGCTGATGCTGAAGATGCTCGCCAACTACCAGATCAGCCTGACTGAGTACATCTCGGGGACGATGGAGCATGTCACCCGCCGCACCCTCAGCATCGAGAAGGGCTTCTAGTCCCACCAGCCCAAGCCATAGCTCTCCCTCCGCATCCTCTCCATCCCCACGTGCTGCTCGGGGACCACCGGGTTCCCCCTGTTCTCAGTAGCCCCGTAGCTTTGCCACCAACCCTTTAAAGCAGGCAGAGCCTGGTCCTGGCTCCCGAAACAGCACAATCCTGCCCCAAATCTTTGGTCCAGGGTCTGGTCCCTGGGCAGACGCAGAAAAGAGGTGTTGCTAGACCCCAGCTGCACAGCCAAGACCTTTAATCTTCCCTTAATAGTTTATTCCTATTATTTAATGATGGGGTATCCTGATTCCTTATTTAGCGGCTTGACCGCCTGAGCCAACTGCTGCTTTTAGTGTGCGGGAGGGGAGCTGAGGAGGACATGCTGCCATCCTGGAGGGGGTAGGGGCTGGTCCCAGAGGCTTTCGGCTGCCCTGTGAGCCCCGATAGAGCTCCATCCTCCTGGGGTGTTTGCCCAGTGGGGTCTACACTGGTCCTGGCAAGCCCCTCTTCCCCAGCATGACGCTTGGCTGTGACCGTCACCACACAGCCCCCGGGTGCTGTGCCCATCATCTCACTGCTGCTCTGTGACCCCCCAAATCTCGTATTGTTCATGGTGCTGCTCTCCTCCTCTAGAGATAAAACC
>NW_010136039.1:7223-8117 GCF_000699245.1 Pterocles gutturalis | reverse complement strand
GGCCAGGCAGGTTCCCTGCTCTGTGCGTCCTCAGAGCCTGGGAGAGTGGGACCATGGGCAGCCTCTCCCCATCCGGGCTGTGGCGGGTGCAAGGTCGGCATCCCTCTGCGGGCAGACTTGGCAATCCTGGAGAAAAATTGCTTCTGCCTTGTTTTGGTTCCCACCTTCAAAGAAAGCGCAGAAGTGATTTATTGAGGCGATGCGTGTGTTTGTTAAGGGACTTTCTCAGGGCGGCTGCCAAGCGTGCCGGCTCCTGCGTGCGGCGCTCGGGCTTGGCTGTGCTCCGCCGCGCTCGGCTGATGCCAGACGGCCGCGCATAGCCCCTTTCCCAGGCTGCTTTCCTCCTGGGGCTCTCGGCTGACAATTCCAGCCTCTGGGACATCGCCAGCATCGGGATGCGTCAGAGTCTTTTGGGTCGAACAGGCAGTTATTTTTTTTCCTCCCCATGGAGTTGTCCCCAAGTGGCAAGTCCCCATTGATTTCAGTTTTTTTACCCCAGCTGGCCACGTTACTTGTTTTAGGCTCTGGAGGAAGATGATAATCATTTTATCTTCCCTGCTAGAGCTGGATGCGTGGAGAATGACGGAGGCAGCATCGCTGCGATGCCCAGGCAAGGATCTGTTCTGGGGACCCCAGGCTCTTCATCCCAACCTGAGGAAGGCAGCGGGTGAGAAACGGGCTCTTTCACCGTCCCGTGTGCCACTTCCAAGGATCCCCAACCAACTCCCAAGCAGGACCCCCAGTTGGCCATGGATGGTGGCTTGCAAGCCTGACCACCGCTGGCCTCTGAGAGTCCCCCAAGGATGCTCTGGACATGAGTTACGCTGGACCTGCGCCTGTGGGCAGCCACCACATTTTCCATTCTGCCCTCGCTGCTCCATATCCCCTGCTGAG
>NW_010136039.1:5683-7163 GCF_000699245.1 Pterocles gutturalis | reverse complement strand
GAGCCTCGTGCCTGGGTGCAGCTGGCAGGCCCCGGGCATTCAGCTCCTCTCCAGCACATATTTTCCCCAGCCCAGCGCACTCAGCAGCATGCAGGGCACTGGGGGGCTGGTGTGGGACCACAGCCCTCCAGCAGCCGGGTTTAGGGTGTGAATGGGGAGGGGGTGTCTCCATGCTCAGACCAGCTGCACATTGTGATGCACATGGGGACAGCGGTCACTGCAGCCCTAACACCTTGTTTCCATCCCCCCCAAAAAACCCACCTGGAGTGCTAAATTCCTGCAGGGACACCAAAAAGGCACATCCGGTGGGGGGGCAACCACGCCATGCCCTGCCAGGAGGAGCAGAAGGGGACGTGGTGACTGTGCACGCTGGATCCCCGGCACAGCCAGCCCAGCCCCGGCTTCCCCCCATCCCCAAAGAGAGAACAAAGCACAAAGCCATGAGCATCTTGCAGTGAAAGGCAGGCGGTCAGCCTCCCCCCGGGCCGTGTATGGGGGTGCTGTGGGGTCACCCCGCAAGGAGCGGTTGGGAGCAGCGAGGGCAGCTCGCCTGGCAGCGGGAGCACCCACACCAGCCAAGTATGACGAGGGCGGCACGTAGGCAGCGAGCTCTGCTCGGGGACAGTTGTGCCGTCAGGGAATAACAGCCCAAACTTCTCTGTCAGAGCGGGGAGGAACTGTGTGTCAGGGCAGCTTCAGGCCAGGGCGGTTGCTCCATTAGCCACCCTGACCCCAAACAAGCCCTGATGACAAACGATGATGCTTGCTTTGATTACTCTCCTCCTAGCAAAGCTGGGGGGGGGTCCAGCACACCCAAACGGCAGCTCCTCTGTTCCCTGACGCGGACAGGCGCGACTTCTGCCACCGAGCAGGCTCTCAAGACAGCCTGGGAGAGGACTTGCCCTCGGCACAAGGACAAGATGCAAACAAGATGACGGGTAAGTCCCTCGGGCCCTGGCTGTCAAGGGAAGTCTGGTATCTAGTAAATCACAGTGGCCACATAAATGCAGCTGGGTTTACTGCAGAAGGCAAGAACTAGGTCATTTGAGGAGTTAAACACATCAGCAATCTTCACCCAAGTGACCAGGGACAAACTGTCATCCCCTCCCACCAAGGTCACACAAACAGGCTTGTGGACACAGGGATGTCACCATCCCCAAGGCGCGCTCCTTCCCAGAGCACAACCTGGCATGCAGGGGCTCGGACACCTGTACAAACAGGGAGAGCGAGGACACAGAAAGGCCACGCTGCCCCATGCAGCGCCGGTGTCCCCAGCTGAGCAGCACAGAGGGCTCATGTCCTGTGTCTCGGTGGCCACTGTCCTGCCTGGGCAGGCTTTGCCCCTCTGCATGAGCAAGCCAGCTTTGCTCACCAGCTCTTTTGCTTCCTGCACTCGGTGGGGACTTGCAGCTGCAGGAAGGTTCCCAAATAGCACAGTGCTTTTGAAAAGCAGCCCCTGGAGCAGCACGGTGCAGCATCG
>NW_010136039.1:303-5669 GCF_000699245.1 Pterocles gutturalis | reverse complement strand
GCATTTCACGGGTCCAGTGAAGCGGGAGGGCACAGGGCCCACAGCTCTAACAATGCAAGCCCTGAACCAGACGTAATGGAGCAATGCCCCGAGTCAGTCATTCTCACTACATTTGCTGAACCCCAGCCACAACTTACACATCCTAGAGAGGAAACTGGTTTTATTTGGTATGTCACGATGCTTTAGTTTGTATTTAACAGCTTTATAAAATCTTAGTAAATGCAGCTTTTTCAGTTAAAGAGAAATGCCACCCCTGATGCCTGTGCAAACCAGACAGTAATGCTTGGCTTGTTTTCTCCTAACTGCAAAATGCACAGAGGCTTTTTACTCTGACGTTAAGTTTCCTTAAGCTGCTCTAATGCCTGCAGGGCCATGTGGGGGTGAGAGTACAGCTGAGCGTTCAGGATCTGGGAGAGAGTCATTTCTGGTTCACCTAGGCTGCACCGAGCTTTTCTCTGGGCCGCCTGACCACCAAGTCAGATGCTGCATGCGCTAACGAGGACCAGAAGTCAGGAGTTGCAAGATAAATTAAGAATTTGACATTGACCTTCACAGTCCGCACCAGACAGCTCTTGGTGATCATTTCAGAGCAGTGTCTCCGCAACAGACTTCACAAAAACAAATCCTTGTGGTAAAACTGCCTTCAGAGTCTGTTACACACAGAGGCTGGCCGAAAGTTAGTCTGTTTGGGAGCCGCTGGCGAGCAGTGACCTTTCTAACCCTCCGCAGGCTTTGCCATCCCCCTTCGATCGCACAGCACAGCAGCACCTCTCGCTGCGGCCCTGCTCATTTTCGCTTTGCCGATTCCCCTGCGGCTCCCATCAAACGGCGACAGGAGACACAAACATTACCAGAGCCTGCCACGCAAGCAGGAAAGCTCCCGAGAGCCAGATCGGGTGCTGCCAGCCCCAGCGTGACATGCACAGCCAGGGATGATGGCAGGAGCCACAAGGGCAGCCAGCAGCACCCCATCCCAGCCCCTCCGCAGGGGGAGCACAGCGGGAAATGACGAGGCTTTGGCTGTAACCAGGCATGTGTGGGCAGAACGGCGCTGCGGGTCTGGGGCTGGCTGGTGCTCCAGGGAGGTTTGTAGTGGGTACCTTCACTCCTCCTGCAGCTCCTTCTTCTGAAAGGCCTGGAGCCTCCTCCCCACCGCCTGCTGGATGATCTCCAGACCCTCTGCATCCAGTTCCTTCATGAGGAGCAGGATGGCGTTCAACACGTTGTTCTGTTGGGATGAGACAGACACTGTTAACGCCAGCCTGATTTTCAAAGAGCTCCTCTTTCTAGGAACTCCACCACCACCACCACGGGCAGCAGTTTGCAACAGACACCTGCAGCTACAGGGACAGATCAACCAAGCCCTCAGGGAAAACATGGGCATGAGGCAAACTGGAATGCAGGACAAACCCGTCCGCCCAGTCCCGCACAGACTGTCCCCACGCCTCTGGCTCCTGGCCACCCTCCCAACTGGCTTCTGGAAGGAAAGGCGCATTCAGGAGCAGCCGCCCTCTCTCTGCAGCATGACCGCCCTCTCTCTGCAGCATGACCGCGTGTAGGATGGGAAAGGACAGGACCTGAGGAATAAGAAGAGCTGATAGAATGGCAAAAGCACAAGCTAGAAGGAACCCTCGAAGGTCCCCAGCCCAGCCTCCCACCAACACAGGACTACTGCCAACACCAGACCATGGCTCTGTCAAAGCATGTCTTGAAAAACTCCAGGGAGAGATTCCACAGACTCCCTAAATAACTCTCCTTCTAGGGAAAATTTTTTTCCTAACATCCAACCTGAACCTCCCCAGCTGCAATCTATGGCCACTTCCCCTTCTTTAATGTTTGCTTTTCCTGAAGGCCAGAGCCTGTGGTACTACACACGATGCTGCAAAGCAGTACACTCCAGTACGCTCAAAACATGAACAAAAGAGATCGCAGGCAACTAAACCCAGAATGTGGCAGAACATGGTCTAGAGCTCACCCAGTCTAAGGCTCCCCCAGCGCAGCTTTGAACCATTCCTACGCATCCTAGAGGCATTCGAGTACCTTAACATCCTTCTTAAATGGTGGGGCCAGAGCTCCACACATGAAAAGCAATTTGGTCTTTAAAAGATACTCACTCTCGTCTTTCGCTTGCAGTCTGTCTCTCGTGGTGAAAAGGAAGAAAATTTATCCCTGGGAACAGGCTTCATACCAAGCTCCTCTCGAATTTTGCTAAAGAAGGGGACAAAGAGCAGATATGGTTATGACCAGCTGGCCGAACCTTCCTCTGCCAGGTCAATCCTTCAAACCATGAGCAACAGTGCAAGAAGGATCTAGCCGAAGGACTCGAGGCACATCTATTCACACACCACCACTGTCTACAGACCACAGCCCCCCAAGCAAAACTCCTGCATGTAGCAAGAGCCTCACAGCTATAAAATGCAAACGAGCATGCTTGCACAAGGTGTCTGCTCGCAGCCCCACCTGGGAGGCCAGATTCCCATGCCCAACGCTTGCTGGGACTGCAGACCATGTAACACCGCACTCAACACATGCCACAGTGCTGCTGTGCGCCAAAGCATGTGGCAAAGGCAGAGCTAAGCATGAATGGACTGGAGCTCACGCTTCAGAGAGGATCTGTCTCTGCACATGCAGCTGACACGCTGGAGAGTAAGTACCCACCTAAAGAAGAGCCTGTTTTGCAGATACAGAACCAGACCCACAAGTGCTATTAAACCAGCACAGCTCCACCACGGTAACTGGAACAACAGGAATTTGTACCAGCTGCAGGCCTGGCCCATGGAATATCAGGGTTGGCTGGCAGGGTCCTTTCATGCTACCTGCAAGCCCAGAAATCCTAACAGCTCGTAAGCAAGCCCTCACTTTGTCTCCTCCAGACTGAAGTTCAGCAGTTCACTCGCGGTCTCCGTTGTGGATTCAGCAGCACTGGACTGAGTGGACTCAGGACAGCCGTTCTCCACGCTCCTCCTGGCTGGTGGGGCCGTGATCTCCTCGCCATCAACCAGGGCCTGGGACAGCTCTTCCTCTGTCACAGCTGCAAAAACCAAAACAAAACCTTTGCTGCAATGAACTCCAGCCACCCAGGAAGACAGCATCTGTAACGGGGCATGTACTGCCGCTGCGGAGCTGCACCACGTGGGTTTGGTCCAAAAATTGTCCTTTGTACTGGCCTTTTGCTTTCATCCTCCTCCTGCAGTAAAACCCGCACAGGAGAACTCTAGCAGCTGTCACCAGTCTCTTAAAGTGGGAAAGATATCAGGGAGGGATGCAAACATGCTTTGCCATTTCTTGCCTCTGGATAAAGCTCCAAAAGCCACCAAATTACTGCTACCAGACTGAAAAGCTTCTAATTTTTTTACGACCGCAGATCCAATTACAGAATCTTTGTTTTGCCACAGCAAAGGACTGAGCTCTAAAAAACCACTAATTAGTGGTACTGTCTCAGCTATAACAAGGCTCCCTTGGTCCCGCTAGCGTTAACCCTGGCACTGCAGGGAAGGCAGAAAGCAGCTCAGGAGCAGTGGATCTCAACCTCAAACAGATCCTGCCAGGCTGAGCATCACCACCATGTCAAGGAAGAGTCAAAGGACACCTTAACGAGAGGAACCAACACGTCACCGCTTTCCAGTTCACCCTGCCCATGGTGCAGGGCTGTTGGTCTCCCTGCAAACACCCACCTTGGTTATCAAGCTTCTGCAGGCTGGGGAGGTTACGCAGCACCGTCATTCGGTAGCGGTGGGGGTCTGACCCACAACAGGGATTTTCAGACAGCCACAAGACCCTCAGCCGGGGTAGGTTTTTGAGGTAGAAGAGCTCATTTAGGCTTGTAATGTTGTTCTTCCTCAGGTAGAGTTCACTCAGGTTCTGGCATTGGTTCAGCGGCTCGAGGTCCGAGATGCCGTTCACACTGAAGAGAGATCATAGGATCAGAGAGCGGCGAGCCCACCCCTCCCTCGCCGTGCCGTTCAGGTGGGAGCACAGCAGCCCCTGCAGCACAGCAGCTTTCCAGCCCCCTTTCCTGCAACAGCTTCACTGAGGAGCCTCACACCAGCACAGCAAGGGGCGTTCAGGGGCCTGCGGCTTTGCACAAA
Source organism: Pterocles gutturalis (assembly GCF_000699245.1). NCBI lineage: Eukaryota > Metazoa > Chordata > Aves > Pterocliformes > Pteroclidae > Pterocles > Pterocles gutturalis. Next base: position 1,581 of record NW_010136039.1, on the reverse strand, counting down.
ACAAAAAGACAGTGTTTCAGAGGAAAAAAAAATTTAAAAATCAGGGTCTCCTCTCTGCTGAAGGTGACAAACAGCCTCTGCTTCCCTCAAACACCCATCACACTCACACATTTTTCTGGAGCAGTTCCTCAGACCAGCTGAAGAAGAACCCATATAAAATTTCCAAGCTAAAAAGCTCAAATTCGCAGACAGTATTGGCTCCGCAGGATCCCCAGGGCAGGCAAAGGACGGGTGTGCTGGGGGGAGGCTTATGGAAACAGAAAGCTTTGTGAGATCCATGAAGTATTTCAGCAAGCATTCTGCAAACTGGCCCCACACAGAGGCCTAGAAGATCCCACCGAAACTCCAGTATAGGATTTTGGGAGCAGCAATGCTAAGAGGTTTTAACACCTCTTGAAACCAGGATTGTTTCCTTGAGTAGCAAAGGGAAAGATGCAGAGGAGCTTGCAGAAGATTAATCATATCTGGATCTCTGAAGTTTGAGAAATCAGGCAAGAGGAGCCAGACAGCTTAGACACACTTTTTTTAAACAAAAGGCCGAGCCGCAGCCCCACGAGGTGATGTCCCCTGCCCTCTCCAAGGCCGGCAGCCTGAGATTCACCTGAATGTGATCACCTCGATGTTGGGCAAATCCTGGCATATCGATATCTGTGCAGGAAGAGACAGAAACAGCAAGTTGGCACTCCCAGAAAAAAAAAAATATGTAAAGAGAAGCAATTCAAATCTCAAACAAAGCAAGAACAGGAATTGAGGTTTGCTTCAGTTTGACCCAAACTTAACACCCTCAGAGAGATTTTGCTGCCAGTCAGTGCAGAGTCAGCAGCTTCCCTGCCCTCTCCACCCAGGAGTGGAAGCGCGGACACCAGCCAGCATCACGTCGCTCTTCTGCTCCAGCAACTCTGCAGTCTTTGCGCTGGTTTCCAGCCCTGCACACCCTCTTACCCCAGACAGCCCTCTCCAAACAAGAGTACGTCATCCAGAGTCCCAAAGAGATGAGGTAGGACTCGGGGTCCTGCTCTTTGGGGATCGGTGCTCGGAGAGGAATGTTCCAGCCACTCTCCGGAAACAATGGCAACCTTCTTTTTTTTTTTTCCTTTATGAGATGCTAATCAATCCTGAAATGCAGCTCGCTGGCACCAGGCCAGCCCAAACCTAGGCCTCTGCCTTCCTCAGCACCCTCCCAACCCCATCCCGTCCCCACTCTGGCTGCCAGCCCAGGCTAGGGCTTCCCTCCAGCAGCACCACTGGCCATGGGACACAGGCTGGGGTTTGGCGATG
>NW_010136039.1:0-272 GCF_000699245.1 Pterocles gutturalis | reverse complement strand
GTGGGGCCCCCCCTGGCTGGCTCATGCTGGCAGGAGGGGAGCAGACTGTGGTACTCACATCTGTCAGGCGGCTGCCCCTGCGGGAGGAGAGCAGGGAGTCACTGGGAGCATAGCAGGGCCCAGCTGCCCACCCACTGCCCCACGCCCAGCCTGCACAGCCCCAGCCCTGCATCCCCACTGCCTCCATCCTGTCCCCACCAATGCTGTTCTGACGCAGCCCACCACGGGCCTTGCTGTGCCCCTCCCAAGGTCGCCGGCCCCCTCAGTCCTAC
>NW_010136038.1:5029-9725 GCF_000699245.1 Pterocles gutturalis | reverse complement strand
ATAAAATATATATAATATATATACATACCTGTACATACAGTATATGGGTGCTATTGCAGAGGAAACTCATTTGGAATTCAGTGAAACCTGCTGCAGCAGTACCCAGAAAGCGATAATTTTACTGCAGACATGAAAGCACTGGTGGGATTCTGAAAGCCAGTGATCTAATTTTTGGCTTTTGCCAAGCATGATTTTTTTAAATTGGATTGCACTTTTTGTTTATGATTATGTACCTGTAGATGGTTGTAACTTTGCTCTTTCAGGAATCATGTGCTGTATTTACAGTAATGTTTCCAATGTTTGACAAGTGTGTGATGATTTGTTCTTGAAATTACAAAGAACGTATTTAAAGTGGGAAAACTACACCATCACCGTTTGAACTGGAAAATTGAAACTGCAAGGACTTCTTGTATCAAAACATGTATACTGAAATGTTTCAAAAAGATTTATTAAACAGCGTAACCACATTCAGATGGTCTTAAAATCATAGCATTTTAGCCACATCCACCTGCTAAATTGTTGGTCATGCAACTAGGATTTTTCTGTTTTACATGTAACATTTTTCCATTGTAAAATAAGTGTGTTAAATGTCCTGTACTGCTAATGAAGTTACTTTCTCTGTGTCTGCAAGTTCTCCAGTGGAATTACTATGCACTTCTTTACATTTCATGGGAGATGCACAGAACAAAGTATTACTTTTTCAGTTGTCTGTACCAACCTTGAATTACTTACATTTAACCAAAAAAAAAAAAAAAATCCTTTCTATTTCTATTGAGTTTTTAATACTGAGTTGCAAATTTTAAAGTCTTAATTACATTTTGTTATGGTTTATTTGCAATTTTACATTTTAAAACTGTTTAACATTCTTAATTTAGTAATTAAAAAAAAAAAAGAGCATTTTACATTTGGATAGTTGTTCTCTTGTTTAAACTGTGGAGATAATGGTGGAGATGAGATAATAACTTTCCAAGAGGGGGTGTCATGCCATTTGGGGCATCATATTTCATAGGAGTATGCAGACCAGTTACCTATGGGATATCATTTTCCAAATTATGAAGTTAACATATTTTTTAAACAGCTGGAGTTCAACTGTAAGGAAGATGGATGAATGCATAGCTAGTCGCTCATTTCTCTGTTCTGCAAGCAGTTTATCCTTTAATAGTTCTGTTGCATTTAATGTGAATACTTTTACATTTACAAGTGTTGAAGGAAAATATTTTCTATGCCTTGTATTGTTGTTATTGCTTTAAAATATTGCAGCCAAGTAAGACTTCCTGACAGTTGAAACTTTTTTTAATTATTTAATGCTTAGATTGTGAATTCATAGTCTGAATATTCACACATTTTCTAAAGAGAATCTTCTTCCGTTCCTGAAAACTAACCCAATAATGAATTGAGATTCAGAGAACAAATGATTGTCATTGTTTTAATATTTTCTATACAAAACATTGACTGAAAATCCTCTTGCAAAGGAAGGCTCCACACTTAGCCTTTCTTGAAGTGTGAATTTATATGGCAATGTTGCTTGTTACCAGATTTCCATGATAAATTGGTTAACATTTTACATGTAGAGTCTGTAAGTAATGTTATGTACATGATATATTCAATGTTGCTGTACTTGTAGCTGTGGAGTACTGAAGAGGCCATAATTCTTGTTGGACTTTTAGCTTCCTCTTGGTACTCACAAAGCAAGTCGTGGTCCTCTTTTTCCCACAGCTACCCCCTGCCTTAAAATGTCATCCACTGAACTGAGGACTCCGTAGTAACTCAGCGGGCTGCCAGAAGGTCACGTACTCAGCCCAGTGCTGGGTGACAAGGCATGGCCGTTCTGCCAAGCTCCTTAGCAGCCTTTGCTACGCCAGAAATTTGAGTGCAGTTTCCATCTGTAATGCAGGATGAGCCTAAAACATTAGTTTTGCCTATATTTCTCATTGGAAGTAAGATTCACATGGGGCGTTGTTGGGGTTTTATGGCCTTTATTTCTGATTCTTGGGTTTGTCGTTACTTGTATTGCATTCGGTCTATGAGTACCATGTTGGTCTCTGCCACATCTCTGCCAGCAGCTGGCTTGTGTGCAGACTGGTGCCACTGTTGAGTGGCAAATCCAGACCATTTCTCATTAGTAGCTCCTCTGCTTCTTTTTCTTAATGTTGGGAGTTTTGTTGTTTGGGTTTTTTAATCTCTGAAATAAAAACATTAGCAAAAATTTAAACAAGGTTGTTAGCATTTTTGCTAAAAATTAATAAAAAGCTTTTCTTAAGCATTGTGTGTATACCACAGATATCTGTGTGGTGACTGTAAAAGTTGAATTATCAGATTAAAAATCTGTTCCCTCCCATATTTTTTTTTTATGTAAGTCTAAGTAAATCCAATCCAGATAGAAACAACTGGCCAAACACTTCCCCCACCAGCACACCTGACTCCCAACTGATCCATGGTCTGGCGGCGAAGTTCCAGAAGAGACAACCTTCCAGCAGCTGAAAGGACTCCATGAGGTGACCCAGGCATCTCTAGACCAAGATTAATCCAATACCAGTCCCAGGAAAAATGACAGGCTGAAATGCAACACTGCTGCAAAAGGGATGGTTAGTACAGTTAATGCTTGTTAACATATTTCTATGACAAGAAAATGATGTGAGACTTGGTGGGTCTTTGAGAACATCCAAAGTTTGTCAGAGTCACTAATATTCTTTGGCTTCTGCAAACAGTGTTCAACTTAGTTCTATTGGACATTCTGATTTCATTACCACTGTAGAAAATCAAAATCAATACAAAATAGAAGAGTGATTAACTGCTAAAATTACAAGAATAATCATAAGTGGAATATCTGTCTCCAGTGCGAGTGTTTCTCCTGAAGCCTCTAGACTGGAAAGGACTACCTGCAGTCCAAGAAGGCAGATTGCTAAATGTACTTGAGCTTGCCACATAACTTCAAGGTGAGTGGGAATTTGGTCAAATTTATTTTAATATGCACCATCCTTTTCTCAAATGCTGCAATAAATAATGTAGTACACTAATGAATGCTACCACATCGTGCCCGAGGGGTTTAAGGGCCTCGCATGAAGCTGAGCTGAAGCATGCAAGAGCTATTAGGAGATATACAGTAGCTCCTCTTCTAATGTGGAGACAATATTCATTCATCAAAGAAGGCTTTTCCTGTCTAATGGGAAATTACCACCAGCAGGGCAGACAAAAGGATATTTATTTTCTCCAATCATGTCAGTTTGAGGGTCTGTCTTTCAAGAATAATTGAAGTCTGTTTGTATCTCAGAAATCTCATTGTGTTCTGCAATCTCAGTAAGCAGTGATTATAATTTCCTGTTACTCATACACAGGGAAATTTTATCACTGAAGGGGCTCCTGTCAATTGGGCAGCATTCCTTGCCATCTTAACTGAAGAAGAGCGCACTTCAATTCCTGCACAGACCAAACCAGAACCTGTGTCCTTTCAGCAGAAAACGGAAAGGGGCCCCTTGCCAGGATGCCACTGGCATAGGGAGTCAGTCTGTCCTTCCTAGTGTTTCTGAATTTGTCAAGAGAACTTCTGATAGCTAAAACCAGGTTCCTGAGATTCATTTTGAATGTTAGAGGGGAAATGCTAGCTTCACTTAAGTCTGTGAGATATTTTCTGTTGACTTTTAATACAGCTAGTGTTCTTATGTGTGTATATATCTCAAAATGCAATTTGCACACAAAAACGTCTATACCTACACAACAATCAGTCCAATTCCCTGTATTCCCCCCCTGCAGCTGAATGCTTAACAAAATGTAAGACCAGAACATGAGTAGATTAGAGGACAGAATGGTGTTAACAACGGAAGAGATTATCTTTATTTCCCCTCTCCCCCTTTTTTTTTTCCTGGCTCCCACTACCTGATCAGTTATAATCCCTATTCCCAGGCCACAAGAGGGGTGGTAGCAGCAAGCATTGCTGCTGCAGCCTGGTGATGCTGTGGGTCTCCGGATACTGCAAAGAGCAACCTGCAGCTGATTTCAGAGTCAGGGAGGAAAGACATTTCCCCCAAGGGCTGGGATTTACTTTGGGGCCTGCAGTGTGAGTATGCAGGGGGGCTGAAAGGGGAGGAGAGTGCCCTCCCAGGAAAAACAGGTCATTAGCTGCTAGGCTGTGCATCATGTCATGGAGAGGGAGATCCAAAGGTTGCAGCACCAGCTGTGCTCGCAGAGCTTGTTTCGCTGTGCCCAGGGATTTAGGTGATCAGATTAGAGCAGGCTGGCAGTGAGCATGAACTGTGGTTTCTGTCATCAAGTGTAAACATCTCCTCTGTTACGGGGTAGGGGTAAATAGTATATGTTCAAGATGGGGAAAAAAATATCACAGGACTGGTGTGCCTGGGACTGGAGGGCAAGTGTTGCATCTGCCTGACCAGGCCAGATGGGAGTTTGATTGTTCGGCTCATTGGTGGGAATAACTCGGCATTAAGCTCTGCGAATAGCTAAAAGGGCAAAGAGCAAAGAAATGAGATTACCTCCTTCCTCTATGGCCAAGCTAGAGCTTGCCGAGGGCTCTGGTTTGCTTTTTCATGCATCAGCATTTTTTGCTGAGCCCCCACACCCAGAGTCCTGTGAAGTTTGCTCAGCTACTTATCATCACAGCTTCACACAAAATCCCTGAGCTCCGTAATGGATGGATATCTATCTGGGAAAAAAAAAAAAAAAAGAAAAAAAAAAAAAAAAG
>NW_010136038.1:567-4998 GCF_000699245.1 Pterocles gutturalis | reverse complement strand
AAAAGAAAGAAAAAATGACACAGGAAAGCTTTCTGACTATGTTGTAGCTGTACTCTGGGGCTCACCCTCAAGCCGGAGGCCTGCCCAAAAGCCCTGGCATCCCCTACACTTTATCACTGCCACAGTTCCAGCTCTGCTGTGCTGCTGGATTTCCCCAGCTGGCAGTCGCTGCTCATACAGGAAGGGTCCCTAGTGTTGGGAAAGGGGTGTGGTGGTCCCAGCACGCCCCCCTGTCACTGCTCAGGGCCAGGGCCGTCCCTGTTGCTGGGCCAGGGTCCCCGAGGGGAGCAGCAATGCAGAAGGGGCCTGTGGCTTCCCTGGAATCCCCTTTGGCTCCCAGAGCTGCCGCGGTCCTGGCTGTTTGCAGCAGCTCAGGCACGACTGTGTGTAGCTGCAACAAGATCTTGGGGTGACTTGGCAGCTGCTGTGTTGACGTGGCCGATAGTCCCCAGCCCCAGTGGTGATGGAGGAGCAGATGCTAACTCCTGCTCTCCTAAAAAAGCAGCAGCAAAGAGCCAAAGCAGGAACCACTTTGCATCTTAAAGACAGAGGACGAGGTACATTTGATCATAGGAGAGCTGCAGTGTTGTCTCAAATTCCCATGCCTCCCAAAAGCAGCGTGGCCGCCAGCTGAGCTTTGCATATGACCTCATATGCATCCACCGTATAAAACACATAGCACATACTGAACATTTGCATATGTTACACATCTTTTGTTCCACTTGGGTGGCCTTCTCCTCCCCTCCTCTTCCTCCTACCTCTCGCCCCCTTCCTCACCCACGCAGCTCCGCTCACGTTATTCGAAATGTGTAATTTCTGAAGGACTACACACCCCGGTCCTGCCCAGAGTGGGGGCTCTGTTAATTGTCAAATGTTGAGTGGGTAATGATCAATGGATTACTAATTGGAAGCAAGAGGGAATAAAATAGGTATTACTTAGCTTCAGCTCTTAATTAAGAGGATGCATAATGCTGCAGGGAAAATCTTAACAAATGGCAGGAGGGTTTTTGTCATTATGCAAGGTTTAATTAGAAGCATTGCACACACTAACATCCAGGTACTGTTTTCTTTCCTTTCAGGTGTTTCTCCAGGGCATGACTGAAAAATACCAAAGCAAAAACCTTAAAAAAAAGCTAAGTGGAAAACATTTTTGTAGGCCTGTGCCTAGCAATCTGAACAGCAAGACATGGAAGAAAGCCCCAGTTTCCCTCACAGTGCAAAAGCAGCAAGGGGTGAGACAAATGCAGAGAACCAGAGCAAGTGTTATGTGTGTTATGCTGAGGCAGATGGGATTAAATGCTCATTGCAATGTCTCCAGATGAATTCACAGCACCAATGTTAGAAGTGGAGCAATGCAATAGTGTTTTATTTCTACAGTCAATCATTTGGAAGCAAAAAGCATTTATGATTTAGTTCTCCGAATATATAGATTCCGTAGAAAATACAAGAAGCAGCACTCAATATTGACATTATCTTCCTAATTAAAAAAGACATATTAAAAGGACTAGCAACCACTTTTTATAAAAAAACTCCATGTTGGCTGCCTTGCCAATGAAAACACTCATCATCCTCTACTTGAATATTAACCTGTACTTTCTGTAATGGGCCCAATATGATGCATAAGATTCTGCTTGTAAATAATGTACAAATGAGATACTAACTTTAAAGAGTTCAGAGTTTGATCCAGCTTTCAGTGAAGTCAGTAGGAAGACCAGAAATACAAAACGGGCCTTCAGAAAGCAATTAGAATAGCCTCAGTTTTGGGGATGGGGAGGCTTCTGAAATGCTGAAATAAACTTGGGTATCTATTCTCTACGTTTCCTAATAAGAAAATGCATTAATTGAAAGCAGTTTCTACAACTTTGTGGAAGAGTACTTAGGTTTGGCATGGACCTCATCTTTGCCTTGAAACGCACTCAGCAGACAGTGTTGTTAACAGAGTTAGCAGAGAGTGTCATGGGGGGTTTGGGGTTTTTCTCTTAGTCAGGCTGCTAAGAAGGTACCTGAAGCCCAAGTGAGAGGAACTGCTCCAAGAACCTGCTGTTTTCTGGGGTTTGGCAAGTTAAAGGTGGGACAGAGACCGGTCCTTTGGTTGCAGTGGCAGACACATTAGGTCCGTAGCTGTGATTTCTGGACCTGGAAGTGCTCACACAAGGGCCAGATTTCATAGCGTATTCCACAGGCATCATGTCCTTAGGAGCCAGGCCGCTCTACACTCCTTTCTTTGGGCCACAAATACCACTTCAAAAAAAGAAACATACCAGTGGTCAGGATGACAATAACCCCAGGAGACTGAATGCTGAGTTAGTTAGCATTAATTCCCAGCAGCATTTCTAGATGGTCAAGTAAAATACATACAGAGCTACTAGAGGGAGCTCAGCGAAGGACCACAAAGTTGATGAAGGGGCATCTGACATATGAGGAGAGGCTGAGAGAGCTGGGACTGTTCTGCTTGGAGAAGAGAAGGCTTAGGAGGTGTCTCATCAATGTTTATAAATATCTGAAGGGAGGGTGCAAAGAGGATGGGTCCAGGCTCTTTTCAGTGACAGGACCAGAGGTGATGGGCACAAACTGAAACACAAAAGAGTCCCTCTGAACATCAGGAAACACTTTTTTGTAGTAAGGGTGACCAAGCACTGGCACAGGTTGCCAAGAGAGGTTGTGGAGTTTCCATCCTTGGAGATATCCAAAACCCAACTGGACGTGGTCCAGGGCAACCATCTCTAGGTGGCCCTGCTTGAGCAGGGAGGGTGGACCAGATAACCTCCAGAGGTCCCTTGCAACCTCAGCTGTTCTGTGATTGTGTGTGTGATTCTGTGTGAAAATGAACAGCCAAGAGGCTTTGTGACTTCTCTGTCCAGCCGCATCCCAAGTGCTTCAAATGCCTGCCCACCCACAAGCACCCCACCAGCCAGGGACCCTGGCCAAGCTCTGCTGGGGCAGGCTGGCGTGGGGCACAGCCACAGCTTCCCTCCTCTGGCCAGCTGGTGGCTGTCTACAGGGGAAGCAGGTGGCCACTGTCATTTGCTGGGTGTCACAGCCTGGTGTCCAGGGTCTGACCAGTGGAGAATGGAAGATGATTGTCCATAACTGTTGTCAGCAAGGGAGACTGCTCCACTGCATGAGAGGAGAGGTGTTTGATGGCTGCACAGCAGAGACCTTTACAAACAAACCCCAGAAGTGTGGGTACTGATGCAACATCCCTGTGGGAGACTCTGCCCACCAAGTCCCCATGCCCAGCCACAGCTGCCCACACTCCCTGGGGAGCTGGTCAATGCACTGCAAACACTATGCAAGTCCTTCATGTAAGGCCCAGGAAGGTCAAGTACTCCTCAGAGCAGCTCTCCCCCACCACTTCCCACCTATGTTCACCAGCTGCAGCACTAAGGCCCTGATTTTCACTCCTGTGTGGTCTTGGGCCCCTCGCCACCCTTCCCCACCATGGCACGTAGGCTGCAGTGGGGCCATCGCCACTCCCAGGTGGGAGGCTGGTGGGGAGGCTGGTGAGCGAGGCAACCACTGGAGCCAGGTTTGGTGCAACTCAGGGCTCGTGCCGCCCTGCTGAAAATGCCAGCTGTCAGGGAGTTCATGGCACAAAACAGCTGTGCAGCAGAGCTGCCACGCTTGAGTCCAAACCAGAGGGATTAAACCTTCAGCTGACTCAAACGGCTGCAGTTGTAATGCAGCCACTCTGACCACAAGCATCAACCAGACTCGTCATGGACGCGTCATGGTGGAGACCCACCAGCAGAGGATGGGTTGCCTGGGCAGTCTGGAAACAGCGAAGGACAACTCTGGGACACTCCAAAAGGGAGGCTTGGTGTTCTGCTGGCACGCGCCTTGGTGGAGGAGAGAAGGAGGGAGTGAAGGAGAGAGTCAGGACCGTCAGCAGGAGGGCTGGGCTGACGTGGGGTTTCTCCGGGAGGAAGGTAAGCTCAGGCTGCAGTGCATCACTGTACTTAGTGCTTGGCTTGGGGTCATGCACTGCTCCCAGATGCTTGAATTTTCCCTCCAGAAATGTGGGCAGTCATTCCCTGACAAGAGGAAATAAGTGCTTGGGTCAGAGCTTCGCCTTGAAGCTGCAAAGAGGAGCTGTCGGGGCAGCAGCCCCACCCTGGGGAAGGAACACTGGGCAGGTAGCTCCCTCCTCCGGCCCCATACCATGGGAAGGGTGCAAGAAGGAGAAGCGGCGGCACTGCCCAAGCAAGGGTCTCAGGGGTGGTTTAGACATCCCCATGTGCACAGGCTGGCTGATCAAGCGTTAAGGCAGCATGTGGCAGCAGCGCACGGAGGCCTGGAGGATGAAGAGCTATGCACAAGTTGCAGCCAAGTCAGACTCCTCCTAGGGTTAGACTAAGAAAATGTAGGCTAAAGATCAGGAAGAGCTTCTTGGCAGGGAGATCCGCTGAGTGGGGGGTCAGGAAAGTGGCA
>NW_010136038.1:0-544 GCF_000699245.1 Pterocles gutturalis | reverse complement strand
GGCCGGGTACCGCCGCTGTGGAGCCTGGCACTGTGCCAATGGATCGGCCAGCATGTCTTACTGGGGCTCTTCAAAACCAGCCACGCTGTGAGCGCTGGCGTTACTCTGCTTTCGGGAGCTGTGCAAATACGTAAGGGTTCCACCTCGTAGGAAAAGTGAGTTTCTGCTCTTTGGGGGTGTAGAAAGAAACTTGGAAGTGTCTAGAAGTCTAACAAAAAAAAAAAAAAAACTGACGAGAAATTTTTTTTTGTTCTTTATATAGTTCTTACACCCATCATGTGATTGTGTTCAGTAGTCTGAATCACAGCTGGTTTAACATTTGGCATTGACAGTAAGCGACCAAGGACTGAAAACAAAGGATGACTTTCCCGGCAAGGCACACTGTTTAGGAATCACACCAGGTTTCCCTTACAGTTGTTTATCTTCGTGGCTCACGCAGTTCCTACGAGAGAGGGAGCGAGCCATACGCAGGCATTTTGAGAGCGTTTTAAGCTTCACGGTGTCACTCCCCCGTGGAGGCTCTCCCGCTGCCACCGCCGCCGCG
>NW_010136037.1:0-9072 GCF_000699245.1 Pterocles gutturalis | reverse complement strand
AAAGTCCAGGGTGGTGAGTTTGCTGTGTGAACTCCTCAGTGCCGTGAGGATCTTGAACTCCACCATCTCACAGTCGCTGCATCCCAGGCTGCCCTTGAGTTCCACATTCCTCACCAGCCCTTCCTTGTTGATAAGAGCAAGGTCCAGCACAGCAGCTCTCCTTGTTATTTCATCCTTGGACAGGATGATCATTGTAGGCCGCTTCCAACTAAAATATTCTGTTCTGTTCTATTCTATTCTATCCCATCCCATCCCATCCCATCCCTACACTCTTAGTAGTGCTATATAAGGCAATCCCAAGGAGACAACCCAACAAAACCTCTCTTATGGGCCAAAGGAAGATCTTATTGGCTTTCCCTTCTCTCCCCTAGAGAAGATGAGACTTGTGTACTCAAATGGTCAAAATACCCTTCTTGCCTCCTGAGATGGAATTCTGCATTTTGCAAGAGATGCAAGTAACTCCCTGCTTCACTGTGCAGCGCTAGTGCAGCACATGCAGACACACAATGGCTGTCGGGACAGCCCAGACATCTCAGGCAGAGAAATCCAAAACCCAGAGAAGAAACAGCCCCACACTTGCACTACACTGTGACACAGTACTCACAACTCCCTGGCTTTTCTGACTCTTGCTGTTCTGACCCTGGCTAGCAGCAAAACACCACAACAACTGCTTGCTCACCTTCCCTGCTCCTGGGGATAGGGGAGAGGAATTAAAGGGGTACACTTGTCAATTGAGATAGGAACAATTTAATAACTAAACTACAACAATATTGAAAAGAACAATAATAATAATGATAATAGCAATGAACATGCAAATGAGTGATATATAGTGAACTTTTCTGTCATTGGAGTGGTAAGAGTGGGATGGATTAAGGCTCCCCTCCCCCGGCAATATTAGTTTAAAGCCTTCCTTACCAGGTTGGCAAGCCTACAACCAAAGATTCTTTTCCCTCTCTTGGACAGATGGATCCCATCAGCCCCCAGTAGACCAGGCTTCCTGAAGCAAGCCCCATGGTCTAAGCAGCCAAACCCCTGGTTGTGGCACCACTTCTGCAACCATTTATTGATGTGCTAATATTGCACCATATCTAATGCTTCTTTGGTTTTGTGTGGTTTTTTTTTTTGGTTGTGGTTTTTTTTTTGTTTTGTTTTGTTTTTGTTTTTTTGTGGTTTTTTTTTGTTGTTGTTTTTTTTTTTTTCTGTGAAGTTACTGGGTTGATTTTCCAAGCAGGTGCTTTTGTTGCAAGGAAGGGCAGCAAGGTATGGCCTTTAATCATTACAAGCCTTCCAAAATGAATTCACAGAGTGTTTTATAGGTAATAATAGTAATGAACTTTGGTTAATTTCCAAGGGAATGGTTCTCATTGAACACTATTGAAAAGTATTTTTCATCCTAAGTATAGAATAAGCAAAGGATGACAAGCTCAGTCCAGCTCTCATTTTTATGAGAGACAAGGCACTTCCCTAAGGAATCTAATTTTAGTTCACAGTGAAGAAATACGAGAGAATTGTGTCCAGCTGGTCTGTCTTGCTCTTATTGGGCTTTATTAATTGTTCTTTAGCAAGAAGTTAATACATAAAATACACCAAATATCAAATTTAATAATTTCTTTCAGACCCCTTACTCCCTTCCCTACCATTATCAGGTTGGTTTAGGTTTATGTGTTTATACTTGTGATGTAGGAGCAGGTGTTTCAGTCTTCAAAGATATCTACAAGTACATTATGATGTGTGGCTTGTATTGTCATCATAAGCAGATTGCTGTGGCTCAAAAGCTGTAACACGCCTACAACCCATATCAAAGAAGCTGCTGGACTGCCACAATAGTGATGAATACAGATGAATTTTCTGCTTTGAGTAAAATCAAGCTGTAGTCTAGATTATTAAATTCATATGGGGAGAGATAACACAAGGAGCTTTCTAGTCCTGAGTCAAAATTTACAAATGTGTGCAACTGCAACTTTAAGTGAAGTGGTTACATCTACCTAAAAGTGTCCATAAATACTACTCTGTGCCATTTTTTATGGAATACTATTCAGTCGTCTGGTTCTTGTGAAACACTGTCTAACACACTAAACTGCACTTTAACATTTAGAGAACTGAGGCGTCCTGTGCAGAAGACGGAACTACTCTACTGAAGCTGCTTTTTAGCTTTTAGGCAGTGTATCACTAAACTGACTAAAATCTGTTCATTGGATCTGTCTCATCTGTTTTAACAAAAAGATCATGTTGTTCCCATGGTCTTCAAATATGGCAAATTAAATTCAGTGTAAAGCGACAGTGATGACCATATCTTTCTGCAAACTTTATGTCTCTGTAATTCAAATGGCTACTGTAGACAGCATATCTTTTTAAAGAAGATAGGACTTTTTAAGGGATACCAACTGGGTTGCAGGGAAAAATAACAAGAAAAACAGCAATCTGTTTCCCAATCCTGTCTTCCGGACAGTGTGTGATATGCAGCAAATACATATTTGGAAAGGTAATAATACTAGCTTTAAGGAATCTGAAATTATTTGATGCATGATTATAAAATGTAATATTAAAACAGAAAAAAAAATCAAAATTTATGAAGAAAAGAGGAGTACATTCACCATTTCTACATTTATGCCTTGAAATTCTGTAGGTTTTCTTGCTTGTACTTTTTCACTCCGTGTTCTGTCTCTTTGAGCATTCCCTATTTGTGTCTTCTTCAGAGCCTGTCCAAAGTACTTTTTTGTCTCTTGACCCACACGTCTGTTCATGTCTGTCTGTTCTCCTGTTGAAATTACTGACTGTTTTCTAACACTGTTTGTATCAGTGTTACTTGAATGAAACTGAAAATTGGCAAAACAAGAATGCTAGAGAGGAGGGGAAGAGAGGGAAGGAGATATTATCTGAAAGGAGTGAACACACAAGCAATCTTTCACAAAGATTTAAGAATCACTGTCTAGTTTCTGCAGTACCAATTTAAGCTTTTTTTTTCTTTCTAGAGGAGTATGTTGTTAGCCAGAATTACTTCTTGACATTGCTATGATGTTTTATTAAGCAACAGATGGTTCTACCAGTTTATCATGTCTTGTCCTTCATCAGCTGTAACAGCAGGCACTCATGGATTTTACTCTGACTTAAAAAAACCAAAACAAACAACAAAAAAACCCCAAACACCTAAAAAGCTTTAGATGACATATTTTCTTCCTCTTATTTTACAGGTATTTAACTGAGACAAAGATTATGATGCTAGATTTGACCCTAAAGGAAGGATACTCTTCAACATGTGAGTGGTCTTTTGTTTCTTTTTTTGAAGCCTGTTGTGGTTTTATACATTCATCTGGAAATACAGGCTTTCTTCCCATAAGTAAGACAAACAATGACATCCAAATTTGCTCTCAAATATTGTTTGGAACATTAAGTAGGAAACAACAGTAAAGACATTGTGAATATTTATGGTATGCAGATGGAGTGTTTAGCTGATGAAGAAAGACTCCTCTTGTTCAGTGTGGTGCTATACACTCCAACCAACAGACAGCCAACATTTTTCAAAAATGTCGGTATCTTTATTATGTTAATTACCCATTGTCCTACACCTGCTGTTAAAAGTCTCAATATTTTTGGCCATGTTCCTAGGAATCTTGTGTATAACTACTTCACTTGTTCAATTTATTGCAAAAGATGACAGATAATTCCCATTTTCAAAACTCAACAATATGCTAGTTGGTAGATCTGCATTAATAAATAAATACTTGTGATCATCTGAAAGGCATGTCAGATAGTTCTTCATGTTACAGCGTGAAAGCTATTTTATTGCTTATTTATGATAAGAGTATCTATCTGGAGATAATTTTTTTTATATGCTTTCAAAAAAAAAAAAAAAGGATACAGCTACTCACTTGCTACTCACTTAAAACTACATGCATCTTTAACACCTAGGAAAAAAATCAAAATATAGCTTATGCCATTAATAATTAAAAAAAAATTCTGCAAGACAGATGGTGACATATATCTAATATGAGAAATAAGTTGTTGGCAATCATTTCAGTTATGAAGAATTCAATTATCAAATGTAAATCATATTTTATTTATTGATAGGAACTAGATAGATCAACAAGCTGCTAGCTAGCTAGCTAAAAGTGTGATTTTCCTCTCTACTACTATTTATATCTAAATCTTTACATTTTCAAGTGCTTTATAAATACTGAAGCACAGTCACATTTTGTGTCACAAATCTGGCTACTGTTGAAAGTCATTTAAAGAATGTCATCATCAGGCACAGTCAACATGGATACACAGAAGGAAAGTCTTGTTTCACTAATTTGATATCCTTCTATGTTAGGGTCACTCACCTAGTGGATGAAAGGAAGATGGTGGATGTCGTTTCTCTGGATTTTAGTAAAGCTTTGATACTGTCCCTCACAGCATTGTTCTGGACAAGTTGCCCAACTCTGAGATGAGCGGGTTTACACTGCACTGGGTGAAAAACTGGCTGAAGGGCAGAGTTAAAAGGGCTGTAGTGAATGGGACTACATCTGTCTGGCAACAGGTCACCAGCGGTGTTATTCAGGGTTCAGTTCTAGGGCCAGTCCTGTTCAATATATTTATCAATTATCTGCATGTAGGAGTTGAATGCACCACTAGCAAGTTTGCTGATGATACTAAACTGGGAGGTGCTGCTGACTCTCTTGAGGAACAAAAAGCCTTGCAGAGGGATCTAGATATATTGGAGCATTGGACTCCCATGATTCATGGGATGAAATTCAGCAAGTCAAAATGCATGATTCTGCACTTAGGATGGAGTAATGAACTGGGAGGTGCTGCTGACTCTCTTGAGGAACAAAAAGCCTTGCAGAGGGATCTAGATATATTGGAGCATTGGACTCCCATGATTCATGGGATGAAATTCAGCAAGTCAAAATGCATGATTCTGCACTTAGGATGGAGTAATGCTGAGCACAAGTATAAATTGGGAGAGGAGTGGCTGGGGAGCAGCCTTGGAGAAAGGGATCTGGGGGTGCAAACACTGCTACAGGCTTCCTAGAGATGTGGTCAGTGCCCCAAGCCTGAGGCATTTGGACAATGCCCTTAACAACATGCTTTAACTTTTGGTGAGCCCTGAATTGGTCAGCCAGTTGGACTAGATGATCGTTGTAAGTCCCTTCCAGATGAAATATTCCTTTCCTCTTTTCTCTTCTCTCCTCTTTTCTCCTCTTTTCTCCTCTTTTCTTCTATTTTCTCTTTTTTTCCCTTTCCTTTCCTTTCCTTTCCTTTCCTAATTTCCTGAAACCAGTAGAAGGATCAGGAGTCTACTAACATATAGCAAATTAGTGTATATTTTTACCACCACATGTTAATATTAATTAATTTATTAACCTGCCCAGTTCCTATACTGAACAAGTCTGTTAACCTTTCCTCTCCTCTCCTTTCCTTTCCTTTCCTTTCCTTTCCTTTCCTTTCCTTTCCTTTCCTTTCCTTTCCTTTCCTTTTTAAAAATATTTGTAACATATTCCACAATTCCACATTTTAGGAGAATGTCTCTTCTTGAGTTAGGATTACTACCTCAGTAAGAGTTACAGCAATTGGTCAGTAACAACTTCACAGTTATTTTAAATTGTCATAATTACTTTATCCCCTCATTATTTGGGACAAGCAAGTGGAGAAAAAATGACTGACAACTCAAATGGAATTTGAATGGAGTACTGAAGGTGTCTATTTTTTTGATAATGAATTTCTTATGATTCCATATGCAAAGTATCACTGTAAGCTGCTTTGTAGTTCATAACTATTTATGGCAACACAGCAAACAGCACGAGGCTTCTGACATAAACGTTTATTTGCTTAGGCGCATGTTTCTGCATCTATTCTCTTGTGTGCATGGACTATTTGTTTCTGTATGTAAATGTTCTCAGTGACTCGACAACTTCTCTAGAGAACTATATATCATTTACATTCAGACTACAACATCTTTAGAGTCAGACTGAAGAACAGAATAGAAACCAGAACTCAATAGGAGCAACTAAGAGAAGTTCAGAAAGGGATAGGCAGGAGGCAGGCAAGTAGCAAACAAGCAATGAAAAAGTTTAAAGCAAAGGAAGGTGTGAAATTGAAATCAAATAGTTTAGCAAGTAGTCTGGGACATATGTTTTGGAAGGAAACTACAATTAGGATCTCTGATTATGAATGATAAATTGGAATATAGAGAAAAAACTTGTGTGGAAAATGCAGAGGGATAAAATGAAAAGGAAAACAGTTGTCAGAAACAAAAGGCATGTAAGTGGGTCAGAATGAGAAGGACTGAAGCAGAAGACAGCTTGTGAGATAGTTTGCAACTGTTACTAGTTCTCTTGCTAGTTCAAGAAGCAGAGGTCTTTGAGGTGGATCCAAAGACTTGGCCTTGCTGACAAATCATAAACCATAACATGTGGATATCATCACGATTCAAAGTCTTGTGTAAAATTGTTTCTCTAAGTGTAGCATTATGTATCCATTTCTTTATAAGTAGCAGCTTTTCATAGATTGTACAGAGAGTGATTAACTAATTTAAACTCAACAGTGTTGAGTTTTATATCATTTATTCTCCAAATACCTTATTAAAGTAATAAAAATATCTCACTGAAAAGACACTCAGCCCTGGTGAGAACAAGACTTTCTCATACAAGGTGTTCTTATGTTAAATTATCCTAATTTTAGAAAAGGTGGATTTATGGGTTTTTTCTTTGGTTGGGCTTTTCTAGGGTTTGTTGTTGTTGTTGTTGTTGTTTGATTGGTTTGGTTCTCTCTCCTCCCCTGGTAATACTTACTTTGCGAATTGAGAGGCAGAACTGTAACAACTTAAAACTTCATGCAACATTTCCAGGGTCTATGTTAGAAAAATGTATATTTTTATGTGAACAGCTGATATCACATCCAAACCAACATCTAATCGGCTACATTTCTTGTTTGTTATTTTACTTCAGATTCTCATTTCTCAGGTGTTTGTGTTCTTGATGATTTTGCTGTTTGAGAATTAAACAAATCATGATCGGCTGTGATTAACATATCCAAAACAGAAAAAAAAACAACAAAATGCTTCCTTTAATCTTGCCTCTTGAGTGGAAATAACCTTCACCTCTAAAGGTTACTGGTTACTCAACTTCTTTACACTGTTGTAGCAGATGCTCTGTAAGTGGCTACCTCAGTCTGAGAGGCCCAACACCTTCTCTCCAAGTGTGACAGTGCGACTAAGCTGGGATAACGACAACTGAAAATAAGGAAAGACTTGGAAAGCTGTCATTCTCTGCCAGTTTTCCAATAATTTCTAACTCTGAAAGAACAAATAAATTAATGGATGTATGTAGTCCTCTTCATCTAAAAAATTCCAGTGTGTTTAATTCAGTTGTTCAAAGATATGCCTTGTATTGTCTCAGATAATTCCCTGTAATATCAACTGAAAGAGGGATACTTAGATTCTGCAGATATTCAGATATTCAGGTATCCCTTTCTTTATGCAGAATTCAAGTAATTATATTATTAAGCCTTAAACTGAAGCTTGAAATTTAGTATAATTCATGCCTATATAACTTGGATTCTAAACTGGCTACTTCTTGCTTCACTTTTCTTATTCACTTTGTTTCTTCACTCTTCTTATTTGCTTTCTTCTTTCTTTGCTTTGTCAGATCCAGTCCATCATTTCATATTGAGTTATTGTTTAGCTTTTGAATCTTCAGGGTATCTTTAGTATTTTTTTAGATGTTTCTGATTACTGGCAGTTTTCAGGATTATTTTCTGAATCACTAAAATAAACCCTCTTTTATGAAGCTTACTTTTTTTTCTTCTTTCCAAATGATAGTTATTATTTTCTTTGCAACTCCACAATCATTTGGGAACTAAAGCTACAACCCATAAAGGGTCATAATTTGAGCAGGTTTACACTTTAAAATAGTGTATCATTATTTTTATGTCATTCAAGCAATTAAAAAAGAGTTCACTAACTTTTCCTTGGTAGACTGTTAGAGATACATCACAGATGGGAAATTTTTCGAAACCTTGTTGTCTAAATCCCATAAAAATCCATTAAGAGTATTACAGTGATTTTGATAGGTGTGGGATATACCCAAACACATTACAGATAAAGCAGTACCTGTTATTATTTGTCCACAAGTTTAAAATTTAAAGTAGATTCTAAGGTTTCTTAAAAAAAATGTGTTTACCTGAAAAAAACAATGTTGCCATATTTTGCTGTCTTTCAGATTAGTCACAAAATTTCCAGTAATTTAATTTCAATACTTCTACTATTTGTTATTCAAGATGCATCCTTCAAAGTGTGAGGAATGAGTATGTTAGAACATTTAGGTTTTTTTTTTTATGTATAGCCTTATGAATCACTCATTAGATATGAGTGATTACATTTCAGGAAATAATAGGCTAATGTAATAATTAAAGATTACAGGATGTGTTACAATACTAGTGAGCAAATATGTTCCATACACTGCATTAATTGTCTTAATAATGAGTGAGATTACTGGATTAAATTCCTATGTTTTCAGTATCCCATGAGGATGTTTGGACAAGGCATCAATATAGGTATTCAAGTTAGGAAGCAAACATAATGATCAGTATTTTTAGAACTGAAAAATTATCTCTTCTATTCCTTAGGTTTCTGGAACACATCTTTACATTAAAATAAAATAACTTTTTAATCACTTTCTTAGACTTAGAGCTGTCTCACTACAAATTGAACTGTATTTGACAAACTATTCATAACTCAAAAGTGATGCTAGTCAAGACACAATGTTTTAACGAAATGTTGGTGTGTTTTCAGAAGATCCACTATAAAATGGGCAAAGAGGGTGGAATGCAAAGGGATGGAGTACGGAAGGGGGATGCTGCTGTTCTAGGGGATCCTAGATCCCCTATAAAGGCGGTGAGACAGAAAACCCAGCTGAAGTGCCTTTATACCAACGCACACAGTCTGGGAAATAAGCAGGAGGAGGTGGAAACTGTGTTGCACTTGGAAAGTTATGACCTTGTTGCTATCACGGAAAAATGGTGGGATGACTCCTATAAGTGGAATACCACCATTGAGGGGTACTGGCTCTTCAGAAGGGATAGGCAAGGTAA
>NW_010136036.1:337-692 GCF_000699245.1 Pterocles gutturalis | reverse complement strand
GCGGGCATAAGCCCACACAGCCAGTCCATTAGCAGCTTAACCACAGCAGATGTAAAGTCACCAAGAAAACTCCCTACGGAGTCGCCCAAAGAGCCAGATGCTACTGCTATAAAAAGATCTTCTAGAAACTTGGCATGGCTCCTGCCCACATTTTTTTTTTAAAGAAACGTTCTCAAGATAGGTTACTTTTTTTTTTTTTTTTTTTAATTTTTTAAGTTCTTGTCCGTTTTTCAAGCGGTGAGGAGCTACAGCAGGGAGACACCAGGAGCGAGGAGAAAAAGGCGAAATTAAAGAAAAGCCGAAATTAAAGAAAAACCACAAGGCGACCAAAGCGGAGCGCGAGATGAAAAGCGAC
>NW_010136036.1:0-256 GCF_000699245.1 Pterocles gutturalis | reverse complement strand
TCCCCGTTGCGGGGCTCTGCCGCCGCTCAGGGTGCCACCACGCTGTCTGCAGAAATTATCACTTCATGAATTATCACACCTACTTCATCCTTTTCAGGTATAACCCATAATTTAACTTTTGGAAAGGGAAAAAAAAAAATAAAAATAAAAAAAAAAAATAAACCAACCCTGAGAGGCGGCGCATTGGATGGTAAAGGAATAAATACCGTCAGCGAGGGGCTGATGCATCCCATCGTCCTGCCGTCACGGGGAGGGC
>NW_010136035.1:5889-17444 GCF_000699245.1 Pterocles gutturalis | reverse complement strand
GCCTCTAATGACCTTCTTATCCTTGATATAGAGCTGCTACCAGTAGAGAATGTCTTGACTCTGTCCTCAGCTTGTTTGAAATGTGCTAGTTGCTCTGCACATCTCATGGTGTCCAAGTAGTGATGCACGGGGTGATTGTTGCACTTGCAACGTGGCTGAATTTTCCTCCCACTGAAATTTTCAGGCATTGCTGCTAACCTCAGAGTGGTTCCTTGTGGGTTTGGTTTCCAATCAGCAGTGGGATTTTACTTGACCATAAACTTTAGGATTGCTTGATATTTATGTCTTTAATATGATTAAGTATTGAACTGATATTTTACACATCACTACAAGTTGCTATGCATCTGAATTACACCTCATTAATAGAATATCATTATATACCAGAACAATTGTAGGTAGAACAAATAATTTAAAATCATTTCAGTATGCAGTAAGTTCATTAGGAGTAAGAGCTCATGTTAAATGTTACAAAATAATTCAGTGTCATTGTGTTGTTGTTTATACGTAATGGTGAACTTCCATCAAATATTTATATTAGCCTGACTTGGAGCTGACATTTACAAGTCTTCACTTATTTACAGTGATGAAACTAGATATCATGTATTTAGGGTAAGTAATTCTAATCTAGTTGTATGAAAACTCATTTCTGTAGATAAGTATTACTGTCACTCAGATAGTTACTCCGAACCGCAGCTTGGATACAAGTCTCTTCACTTTCCTAGAAAAAGCAGGGTGGCTGCTGTTGCCAGATGTGTTTCTGAGAAGCTCCAGGTGTGTCTACAGACCCTGCAGATGTATTTTAAGGGATGAAAGTAAAACATTTTCTCAGATTGCCACCTGGTAGATTTACAGCACCCCCTCCAGTCTACCTGCCAGCTTGGAGTGGTAGCAGTTGGTATGGAAAGCCACATTATTATGCTTTCAAAT
The DNA here is from genome assembly GCF_000699245.1 of Pterocles gutturalis. Taxonomy (NCBI): domain Eukaryota; kingdom Metazoa; phylum Chordata; class Aves; order Pterocliformes; family Pteroclidae; genus Pterocles; species Pterocles gutturalis. Next base: position 16,517 of record NW_010136035.1, on the reverse strand, counting down.
AGTTACAGAGGTAGTTACATTCCAAGTTAAGACTAAGTTTTGAGAAAGAAGTGGAAAGACACTTGACAGATTGCATGGTTGCTCTTCGAGCCTTACTCCTGGATGGACTCAAAAAGCAAAAGCCTTTCAGTAGCCAAATGTAACTTGGGGGAGTCAGAAGGATATCACGACTCTCCAGAGGAGACCAGAGATGCACCATCTTCACGTCCAGTTTCTTTGCTGCCCAGAAACCAAGGTGTTTGTGCGGGGAGGGAGCCTCCCGTTGCTCCGTGATGTTGGGAAGTTGTGACTGCAGTCGTGTCCTGCAGTTTGGGGCAGCCTGGTTGGCTACCCAGCTCTCCTTGGCATCCTGCTCCCACCCAAGCTATGAAGGGCCATGGGTGCCGGAGCTGGGTGCCTGCTGCCTCCAGGGTGGTTCACTCTGAACTCAGCATCAATCTGGAGAGGTCCATCAGCAACTGCTACTGCGGCCGCAGGGCTGGAGCTGCTGTCTTAACCACTGTCCTGATTTTAGAGACTTGGAAATTCAGTGGTTTGTTGTATGTGCCTGGTAGTTGCAAAACACATCTCTCTGTGTCAAGTGAAGCCACAAATTACTTACCAGATCAATGACTGAGTTTCACCTGTTTTCCCTTGGGCTTTCAGCAAGAAAGTGTCTCATTTACCCTGGGTGGATTACCAGAGTGGATTAGACTATCATGGGTGTATGTTCTGCTTTTTTCTGCCACTGTGAATAAGAACAAACTGATTTGACAGCTGCAGTCAGTACATGCTTTACATTAAACTGTAGGTGATGAAACGGGTTTCTAAAAGAGATGTTAGAAACTGTGAGCTAAACAGGAATCTAAAACGCATCTGAAGTTCAAAGTAGTGAGGTGAACACTGTAGGTGTGTAGGGTTACAAAAGCAGGGAAGGTATCAAATGGACTATAAATATGTTTGTGGAGTTTAGGAGCACATTTTTCAGTAAATTATTTTGTAACTGTTTCTGGAGGTGGCTTATGCCTTCATCCTAGGAAGTGGTTTGGGGCATCTTGGAGCAGACTAATGCAGTAGAAGAATTGCTGTAGTGCACAAGCTTCTTAATTTGTGTTTTCCTTTTTACTTTGTTTTTCTCAACTTGACAATTTCCCCCCCCTGTGTTTACATATGTGCATAGTATATTCCCTTCCTTTATTATATTGCAATCAATTTTAATGGAGTCCGGTGAAGTTTAAGCAGAGGAAATAAAAATGCCCAGCTTCGATGGATTCCCTGGTGTCAGGTGCTTAGAAGTGGCATGATTGTTTTCAGCACTCGGGAGAGAGAGAAACAACCAGCAGAACTGCTGTTGAGTGCATACAGATGTGCCACTGATGCAGTTGCGATGGACTGGGGCCGGGGTATGAAAAGCAGCACATTTGCTTCTCTTAAGAAGGGAGAATGTGAATAAGATTAGGATCATAATATAAACATCGCTGAATAAACATCGTTTTACTGTTGTGTGCTTTTTAGTACATTTATGAGTAGCTGCATATATTAAGGCTTTGTCAGGCTTGGGAAGTAGGTGCTCAGGATATTCGATTTATTAAATTGGAGTTTATTGAATTTCCTTTGAATTCTTCTGGTGATGTAATGCCACTATTGTGCTTATCATGTGCAGCTGCCTGCTGTATGGGGGTCTTCTGTGCAGCAGCGAATAAATACATCAATGTGATTTTGTGATTTCTCTGAGCAGATGAAGGACAAGATACTGATCCCAAACCTACTTTTTGGTTACCCCAAGCTAGACTTGAAAGTCTGGATTCATTTAGATTCAAAACATGAGGTTAAAATTATTTTACTTGCCCACAGTCTGTAGTGTGTCTTTTCTTGAGCCCTGTCATTTGGTACATGTGCCCTTCTGCTCCCCCCAGAATGTCACTTTTCATCTGACAGGATTTTCTTCCCAACGTGCTTCAAACACAGCCCTTTTTTTTGTGCAGCGTTACGCACTGATGGATCCTCATTCCAGTCTTATTCCTGATCTGCTGTGACTGAGCACGCTTTTGCTCAATCTTTCAGGTTTTGCAGCTCATGCAACACATTCTGGGAGGTTGTGATGATAAGACACTTTAGATGGTGACCAAATCCAAAAGCTGAGGTCAAGGTTAGCTGGCTTTTGGGTCCAGTGCCTGTTCTCCAAAGTCAAGTCTGTCAGAGACTGTGTCCTCGCAGGGCTGGCCACGGGCACCGGCTGTGGTGTGTGTTTTCTCTTGTGGCAGATGCACACAAGGTAACAGTCAGCTCAGCAGAAGAGCTGGGTTTTCAACGTGGACAACTCTGGAGTTGCTGAGTTCAGTCTCATTTCTAGCAAAGATGATGACTGCAGCCAGCGTACGCGTCTCTGCGACTTCTGCTGCTGTGCTGAGCAGGGGACCGTGAGGTGGCTGTGGCCAGCAGAGAGAGCTCACACAGCAGCATGTCCAGCATAGCTGTGACTGCTGGGAAAGCCAAGCCTTTCCTGGCCCGTGGGACAAAATGAGTAGTGATAGCAGGTCCTCCAGTGAAGAACAGCCCAGTCATCGCCCTTCTTGGCATTTGTGCATGGGAGGAGGCATTGCTGAGCACTGGACATATTCCATCTGTAGCCACTTGGAAAATATTCTGGGTTTCCAACCTTGAGGAGCCTTTGCAGTTCTAGGAACCTGTAATGTGAGGGCAAAGGAGTGTAAAGCAAGTGTGCTGCAAGCCAAGCAAAGCCCCAGCCCTCTGTGACATGGATACCAGTTTACCTATTTTTGTTTTTTTGACATTATCTCAGGGAGCAATTAGATGAACCTCATGTTTCAGAGAAAAATATAATCAAGTTGTGGTTGCTGAGTCTCATTGCCACTTTCCTGGTGTTTCTAAGTCAAAAATTATATTGTTGAGCCACTCTTGCTAGCCTTGGTTTAGGTAGGAGACTATTTGGTGTAGCTGCAGCACCATATAGCTCTTATGAAACTATTCCAGTGAAAAATTCAGTCCTGAGAAAGCTTCACAGAGGATGGTAGACTTGGCTTTTTGCTGCTGATTCCATGTAATTTTCTGTTATACCTCAATGAAAGAAGGAAATTGACCAGGGCTAAAAAAACCCCGAAGTTTTAGGTTGGAGCTTAGAATTTGCACTTTGTCCCCAGTCTGGTCTGGAGTGCAACTGCTGCCTAAGCATTCACCCTCAGGAAGAGCTGAGGCAAAATAAATTAGAGCAAATAAGAAGGAAGAAATGAATAGAGGTCTGGAGAGGACATCCAAGGACTCAGCTGCAGCAACTTGGGGTTTGGTCATGTTATTTGTAGTAATCCAGCCTGGTGTTGCCCCACAGGAGGGTAACTTGGTTTGCTTTTATTACTTTGAGAGCTTTGCCTGAAAGAATCAACAGGATTTTTAAAAGCTGTGAAGACCTTGTAGCTGTTGTTGACTTTAATAATTGTGGTATAAATTTGTAGTCCGCAGGGGAGCATTTCTGTGCAATACCTTTCTGTATTTATTACCAAAAAAAAAAAAAAAAGATTCTCAAGTTACAGATTATTATTTTTGTCTTAGACACTCACTGCAGGATGGAATTGGAGATAAACTTAGTAAAGTCTCATCTTTGAGGTGTAATAAATGTATTTCTGCTAGATTTTATAAACCTTTCTCTGTAATTAGAAAAGCAACAACAATGAGATCTGAAAGTGAGGTTGGTTCACGTAATTCACCTTTTTGACATACACTGTTTAGGTAGTTGGTTCTGGTTGGTTTTAAATTTTTCTCTACAGATATTTGTAGAATTCTTCCTACTCTCTCCTGGGTTTAACAAGTTGTTTATTTATAAGGGCTCAAGGACAACCTCATTAGAGAAGTTTGTTTAGTCCTGTTTGTACTTCTTTGCTGTGCCACTCGCTTCTTGGATTTCCCAAAGTTTTTCCCTGAAAATAAATAAACCACACTTATTTTCTTTATGCTGACAGCTCTTCTGGATTTCTTCTGCGTCTTGGAAGGTCTTGATACTCCTAAGCTAGTGTGTTTATTTTGTAATACTGTTGATTGGCATTACTGCTTTTTGCAAACATTCCCCAGGAGCAGTTCACTTGGTACAAGGTTGTAGCATGCGGGTTGTAGGAGCTGCTAAAGCCTGTCTGGTTGTGCTTCACATTGCTTCCACTGACTTCAAATATTGATATCTGTGGTTGTTACTGCCTCAGTTTAATCTGACAGTATCTCCTTAAGGTCTGTTTGATTCCTCTTCCAGTCCGAAGAAGTTTCTTTTCTCAGTCATCAGTTCAAGTTTCAATTTTTTTTTTTCCCCAAATGAAAAAATAGTATACACTTCAGAAGGAGTTCAGAGGTTTGAAGATCTACAAATTTTCAAAGGCAGTACATTTTTAATATTTAGAAGTTACAATGTCTCTCAGTGAGAAGCTTACAAAGCACTAATGCTTTAACTGGCAACTATTTTCTGTGTCAAGCATCCATTCAGTAGTCTTGCACACAGAGCAGTTCCACAAATGAGCCTTAATTGCTTTGGTGTCCATGAATTCTGACATGCCATGACATTGCAAAAATGCCACTAAATTTCACCATCCATAGACTATTTGAGAGAAGCTTCTTCTGCTTGCAGAAAGCAGTAATACTGTATTTTTAATATAAGTTTTCCCTTTTTTTAGCTTTTTTTTTTTGTCCTTGCACTCAGCAGTCATTCCTTAGGGAGTTGACAGTCTGTTTTGTAACCATGAGGGCAACTGCATCTGAACTGGGATTTGTTCACTGGGAGGGAAGGGAATCAAAACAGAACATTAACAACTGCAAAGACAAATAAACCTTATTCTCTGTGTGGGAAATAAGGGTCTGTAAAAAATGTCCTTATTGAGTGAGTCTTCCAGATGGCCATGTTCGCTGCTGAGCTTGCTCCGCCGACTGCCGAGTCCAACAGCAGTGGCTTTGAGAGCCTGGTGAGTGGTTGGAGCATCACCAACCTGGAGAGAGTTTTGACAGCGGGATCAGGCCCTCTGCATGCAAAAGTTTGGTCCCTGCTGACATTTGGGCTTTACAAATTAAAGCCTTTATTTATAGGAACAAATGTTGTCTTGCTGCAGAGTTTCCTTTAAGTACCATGATTATAAGCTGCTGAGAAACTGTTTGCTTTCAGCTCGCTGATGCGGAGCCCAAATCTCAGCAGCCCAGTGCCAAGGCTCTCTTTATCTGCTGGGTTTGGGTTTGTTTCACATTGGTTTTGTGTGCCGTTACGTCACATGTAGCAATTTCTGATCCTGGTGCTGGACACTGTTATCCCTGGGAACCACTCTGGGAGGTGCCGGCAGATTGACGCCATAGAGAACAGGTCCTGTGCTGTGTGAGCTGTAATCTCAGGAGAGGAGGGTGCTGGGTGCTGCGCTCTGGGTAGAGCTCAGTCCTCAGGTTAGATAGGAGGTCTGGCTCCTGCTATACTCCTTAATTCACAGGGGACATTGCAACTCCCGTTACACCTCTGGGGTCCTATTTGGACCACCTGCCTCATCCTATCGGTCTCTAGAATTAAACAGTTTGCTCCTTCTTAAAAAAGTATTAAAAAAAGCTAAACTCCCTACTTGATCTGTGTGCTAAGGCACAATACAACTGTCATACTGGTTTAGCTGCAGATTTTTCAGAAATAATGTTCTAATATTTTTACTGTTGTTAGCATTGCTTTAAAGTGCCTGATTTGTGACCACCGGACAGTTGTATTGATTTCTGTGAGCTTTGTTTCTGAGGCAGAATGGTTTTATTATATAATGGATACTGTTGATTTGGGGGAAGAACCTCCCTTGGATATTGTCCCACTGAAAGAAAACAATCCTTTAAAAACCAACAAGATTCTTATCTCTTGACCTTTAAGATTCTATGGCTGTGGGCATGCCCTTTCCACATCACAGGGCACAGGAGTGCCCAGGGACTTGAGCCACCAGTTAGTGCCATGCTGGGAAGATTTCAGCTCAGATCTGAAAGTGTTAAAAGGGTGTTGAGACTCTTGGGAGCTCATATAAGCAAGTGTGATATTGCCTAAAAGATTATTAGCTTTTTTTTCTTTCTCGCTTTAACTTTAGTTGTGGAGTCACTAAAGGCACAAAGAGCTTTTTCTTGATAGTTCCAGATGCTTTCAGTGCTCTAGTGTCTCCATCAGGCTGTAGCACCTCCACGATTAATTGACAGCCAAACTGTAGGGCAAAGGTGAGTTTTAAAGTGATCCAAGATGGGGGTTTAGAGACGTATTGCGTGGGTCAGGTCAGGTTGTTGTTCCTCTGCATTAATTCTCATTTCACTTGCTTCAACCCTAGAGAGCTAGCTGGGTTGTGTCTCTTGGCACAGCTCAAGTAGCAGCCATCTCCCCCTGGAAGTGCCTGTCTCTCTCCATTGACCCAGAGAGGATTTAGATAAAGAATTTGGACAAAATGCCTAACTTTTGATTTTGTGAAAGTTTGGCGAGTTGAAGCCGTGCAGTGGATTTTCATGATGGTTGTCCATACTGTGTCCCAGTTATTGTTCCCGTTGCTGTTTTGTTTTTCACAACCAAATCACTATTTAAACAAACTTTTATCCTTCTGTTAAGCCAGGCAAGTTCATTCCTCCATCTTCTCACTCTCGCCCCATTACTTTTGAAGAGTTTCAACTCAAGCTGGATCTTCCCTACTCTGACCTATCCAGGAGGCTCAGGTTTTTACAGTAAAGGAAAAGCTCATCTTTTTGGTGTAACAGCTAGAGAAACCTGTCTTGTGCTTAGCATGGGTACTGTGAACAATGAATCTGGAAAGATTCTTGAAGTCCATTTAAACCTCTGTCATTTGCGAGCACATCGTGATAGAAGAGGTGTCTCTTCGTACGTGTGTCGTAGTGGTGCAGCAGCACTGGGTGCAAGTTGCCGTGAAAATACATGTTTGCTGACTGTGTTACCTGGTACATGCGAGTGTCTTTGCATTTAATCTGCGTGCTGTTTTCCCTGGGAAGCTGCTTAACACTGAGTGTTGGAAGGAATTTGCTGTAGAAATTCAAGAATAAAATGTTGATGGCGCGGTGGGGGAGGTCTTTTCCATCTTGCCTTCTACCTCTATTATGTTTATGCTGAAACATCATGATTATCAAGGGGCTTTTTTATCTGCTGGAAAGCGTCTTAAGTAAGGGTCATTCTCTGTGAATCTTTCCTATTTACAATACCCCTCATTAGACCATGTTTAGAATTTAAATTAATTACTTCAGTGCAATCATGTAATTGCATAGGGAGCAGCCCTGGTACTGCTGCTTGTCATACCTGTGGATCAAGACACTGAGAAATTATCTCACCACACCTCTTCTTTGGTAGTTTTAATTAGCTTGGATTTTATATCCTGGGCTGAGCTAGCAGGGCTCACAGTTAGTAAACCCAGCAGAATAAAAAAACCAGCTTGGAAATCTGGTGAAGTAGTATGTGTGGAGCCCTGAGCTTCCCGTATCATGGGCACATCATGGTACTGCTAAAACCAGGGGCAATGCCTTGGATATAAAAATCCCCACCAGGCAATTTTTCCAGTCAGTTAAGATGCCAATAAAGTTTATTGCATTTTACAGCATGTGCCGTTCAAGTGAAATGAGCATGAGATTACCAAAATGTGAATGAATTTATAAAATTGAAATAAAAGTGGATTTGTGAACTTGGAAAAAATAGAAATGAAATAAACTCCAGTCAGAAGCAGAAGTGATTTCAGGATTGTCACATTGATCTGAATGGCCATGAATGCCACTTAGATTTTAAAATAATTTTTGAAAAATATGTTGTTAGTAGGATATTTGGAGGAGCAGAAGTGTTACTTTCTGTACCGTGGGGATGCAAAATGATCATCCAGGGACAGAGGCAGTACGTAGGGAGCTGGAGGTTATCTCTGGGTTTCTGCTTTTGAAACTCTAGTAAAATCTCCATCATGAGATGGTATTTGAAAACTCTGGATAACCTAGGCAGTGGGGTAGTTTGTTGCCAATTTAGTGCAGAAATTCAGTGGGACAGAAGTGCCTTGAAAATTAAAGCCAAATTATTCCAAAGCAAATCTAAAACATCCCCTAATTTAAAAAAATAAATTAAAAAATGGAAATTAAGTAATCAGCTGAACTACTTTAGGAATTTATTTGGTAAATACTGCCAGGTACTTAAAGAAAGGACTCTTTTTTTCAAAGTTCCTCTGCCTGTTTTGGAAATGTATTACAGAGACAATCAAAATCTGTCTTTATTTCCTTAATTAAGGGAATTTCCTTGATCTTTCTGGTTTTAAGCCTAGCTGCAGCTTTGCTGTGTATTATTTATTTACAATGATTACTTCTTCTGCAATTCTGTTTAGAGAAATTTAAATTTATTATTTTTTTTTTAGCTTTCTGTGTTTTAGAAATTTCCATTGTGTCCAGAAATTTGCATTCAATTTTTGCATTAAATGTCTGCTAAGAGAGCAGAATTGACAAAGGCAAACATTTTGACCAAACATTCATCATCAGGGATGAAAGCTTTGACAGGTAGAGCCTGTGGAATGAGAAGTGTTAGCAAAATGCTCCAGATGTAATGACCCAGATACTCATTCTTCTCCATCCAGTGGGACTCTGCATGAACTGTAGCAATTTTACCTGTGTTGTCAGACCTGCCAAATAGCTCAAGCGTGATGCCATGGGAGGCTGCAGAGATCAGGAACATAGAAATAACGTAGATTTAAACACTAAACAGGATTTTCAACAGGGAAACCACAGTTATAAAAAAAAAATAAAATTCGAAGTTCTTTTTGTGAACTTGCAGTGTGCTACACAGAAATTTGAAATAGTCAAATAGAAATTAGAGAGAGCCAGCTGAGCTACCAGTGTGGTGGCAGCAGTATGCCCTTTAGGGTTACTTAACATGCTAGGGTACTCTGCTGTGCCCGCAGAAATCCAAAAAAGGCAGCAGAAGCAGTCAGGGCTGCAGCTTGAGGAGCTGTAGCCACCTCTGCGTTTGCATTGGAATCAGCATGACCAGCTCCATACGAAAAGCTCGTAAAGAGTGCACTGTAGCTCTTTAGATAACAGGAGAAACATTGCCATCCTGCTGATTTAGTGGGGCAAGGACCCCGATTTTAGAATTTATGAGATGTTACACAGGCCTCATGTGGGAAACACTCATGAGTTCTGAATTTCTTGATAAAGTAGTCATGAGGGCCATCATCGCTTAGATTTTCAGAGGGAAAAAAAACAAACCAACAACAGAAGAAAATAATGCAATCAGATTTCCATAGGCTTTCAGAGCATAAAATATTTCCATTTTCTAACAAAAGTGAGATTTTAAATACTTTGGTTTAACCCTGAGATATTTTTGTTTCTAATTTTTCTCGGGAATGTGTTTAGCAATAGCAGGACAGACTTTTTAGTATTTAAAAAACTTCAATCAAATGCAAAGGCATCCTGCCAAAGGGAAGGGAGGCAGTGTGCAGGCTCTCCAGAAAACCTTTTCACCATTCAGTAGTTTAAATGTGTTCTTAGTTTGATCTCAAGACATGGCAGCATGTTAACATGAGAACAATATTGTGTCCAGGATAAATATTCCTGTACTGTTCACTGGAGCATTTTTGCTGGCAAAAAAATTCAAAGTCGGCTTTTGCCTACCTGTAAAAGAATAGCCTGTGCTGTGCCAGATGCTGATAAGTTAATCAGCTTTTTGTATGGATGCATTCACTGCTAAAAATACGAGATTAGAGTACAATGGAGGCATAATTGGTATGCTGTGTAAGAGAGCATGAGAACTGCACCTTGTGTAATCTGGTGGTGGGCCCAGATAGTTTTAAGGACATATGGTTTACTGAATGAAGAGTTTTCTACTCTTGTGCTTATGTTATGGGTTGTCTAATCAGGAATTCCATTGCCTAGTTTCAATGCTGTTTCTTACACTGGCGAGACTTTTGAATTCCCTTTGAGAGGCTAAATCACACACTTCTATCTGTTGCACATACAGAAAAAGTAGCATTTCTGTAAGATGTCAAAAGCAACCACGACATGAACAGAATTTTGGGATGGATCCTCAAATCTCTTTATGCAGAACCTGAACAGCAAGTAATTGCAGTAAAATTGTTCTCCTCTAAGTATTTATTATCTGACTTTTTCATGTTTTGTGTTCATGCTTGGCTTTCCTGTTCTCCATTTTCTTAAGTAGGGGCAGAATTGTACACGTCAATTGCAAATGGGTCATGCTGAGTCAAGAATTATTTTGTGTCTTCAAGTTCCCATTCCTGAGGTTGTGAAACATTTAAGAACCTCAATTGTTATCCATACTGTTTCATTAAATTAAGTTTGTTTTCTGTAATTCTAGCTATCCACCAGCTAAATGTTGAGCTGAAGGTAATCATCCAGGCTCTTTCAATAACAGCAATAACAATAATAATGTATCTCCTGGATTTTAAGTAGCTTCTTTCATTGAAAGGGAGGTGACTCGTGTCTTTTGAATGTTTGGGGTTGGCAGTGTTGTGAACATGGAACTAAAAGAGTATTAAACAAAGACTGAGGTGCAGTAACATGTGGGTAATTAATAGTAAATAACATTCTAACAACTTGGTATACTTTGATGAAGTACTTTAAAATACGTATTTTCCTTTTAGAGCTTGAGTAAAGATACTAATTTAATCTGATAGTGACTA
>NW_010136035.1:0-5873 GCF_000699245.1 Pterocles gutturalis | reverse complement strand
TCCGATTCCACTTAAAGCTGTCCGCGTTTAACTCCTTTGGCTTGCGTTTTTATGTATTTCTGTTTTGCAGAGCTGAACAAACACTGCATTATTTTATCAAAAACCATTATGTGGCTGTTAGCTGCAAATAAAAGCCAAGCTATTACACCCTAACAGTTAGTGTAAAGGAAACCTGTAGCATATGCAGGCTGATTAAATGGAGTATATTTAATTTTCCTTTCAACCAAAGCAAGTCAAGGATGTCAGCTGCTGAAATTCACAGAAGACAAAATGCAGCAGAAGCCACAGGGGCTGAAACAATGATCCAAGCAAATTAAGTACATGGTGGCTCTTAAAATAAATTTGAAAAAAAGAACTGGAATACATCATCGAGTAGGAAGTTCTTGGTAAAAAGTAAAGAAATGGCACTCTGAAATATGTAACTTTCTAATTTTTATGTCCATGGTATCGTAGATGGTGATGTTATCTAAGATGCTACTGTTTTCTCTCTCGTAGAAATACATTTCAAAATCAGTACCTTTTGGCAAATGTTGGCTTTTTAAACGACAACTGTCCTAGCGTATCTAGTCACGTGCACTCTCATTGTGTGTATGAACACTGGTGTACCTGGAAATAAACCAGTGCCAGAGCTAGTGACAAAAGTCTCCATCCACCTGCAGGGCAGGTGTAGTTCCTTCTTCATTTTGAAAATGTACACACAGGGGTATAACCATATTTGCCATGGGATTTTCCAGTTAGAGCTTTCCCTCAGTATGCAGAGAGGATCAGTTAGGATACCCAAACAGGAAGTCAGCAATACAAAAGCCTAAATGAGACTCATGTATTGTAAGCTGATCACTTGAGGTAGCAAAGCATATGCCAAGAAGAAGTGATACAGAAGGAATAATGGGCAGAAAAGGGCCAGACAGATTGGGAAAGACTTTCAGGTGAGGGAGTAGCGGACGCTGCTCAGGGTAGGTGCTAAAGCCCTGCTGAAACTGCAGTGATTGCAGAGCAGTTCCCCTTTCCTTCCATGCAACCTCAGTGAGGCTGAGGGTCAGTATAAGTCCATGGAGACAGGTTCTGTCCTATTAAGCTCAATTTTTACCAAGGAGTCAGAGCTAATATTTGTATCTTGCAGTACTGAGACATAAAAGGGAGTGAATTAGGGACATATGTTCAGACCCATGACCCTTATTTTCTGAAAAACCTTCTTAGAGCATTCCTTATACTCACTGGTATCTTGTCGGTAGTCTTGTATGTATAGCATTTCTTTACTGTCCACAAAGTATACTGGCCAAATTCTTGAATCTTAGCACAGAAATCAGTTCTTCTTTAAGAATTCATCTTTCTTAGATGTCATTTCTCTCTCCTGGAAAAGGGCCTATATTAATTCCAAGCACAAACCCCTGGTGAGGGCAGCTCTGGTGGGTCTTGGGTTTATCTGAGTCAGATTGAAAGTCTATTAAAAATTATACTTGAAAAATGTCTTAATTGGAAAAACTGTCTCAGGTGTGTGAGCCATCCTCCCCATCCCCTTTTCCACTGCTTTCTTTCCAGACAGCGTGTGGGTTAACAAAAAATCTTTCTGTTTCTCCTATGAAATACAGTGTTCTTTGTGTCTAAAAACATGGAGACGCTTCTTGCTTCTTTCAAATCTGAATATTTAAAATAAGGCTTGGAAAGAGAAAAGCGAGTGACATTGTCTTATGAATATCAAAGCCACTTACTCGTTTCTTCTACTGCCTGAAAAATAATCAGTTTTCTCAGTGTTTTGTACCTGAGCAATATAATTCTTCAAAGACTTTAAGGGCTTATTTTCTCCTCTTTTTAAATCAGAGCTCTTACATAAATGTGTACACTTCTCTCAATAGCATTTCTTATTTCATAAGCCTGTGTTAAAATGCTACACCTTTGAAAAAGAATTATGTCAGAAACAGAGACATCAAAACAAGAAAAACCGCTGGGTTTTTTTTTAAATGAAAGCCCATTCAAACCACACTGAAAATGTAAAGAGTTCTTATGGTAAATGTAAATATAATTAAAGTCCTTTAAAAAAAAACAAAAACAAAGTGAAATTTCTGGGTGTCTTGCTTGTGAATATGGAGTACACAGATTTTAATGGGACTGCTCAGGTGCTTCAGTTAAGTGTCTGCTTCAGTGTTTTGCTGAACTGGACAGCCCAGTAACAGCCTGGGTGTGCGCACAGGTCCTACCATCAACAGGTCTTAGACCAGAAATTTAGGGATAAACTGCAACTCATAAGCCTTCTCCTGGACTGACTCTCTTCAGCAAAGCTCCCACTAATGATCATGGGAGAAATCAGCACCATTAAAGGAAAAGGAGGAAAGGGCGGACATTTTTCTTCTTCATGGCTTGATTCAGTATTGCCTAATTATTCTTGCATTGGTGGGAAGCCACTGCACCATCACTGTTCTGTTCTGTCTAGGAACATCACATTAAAGCAGCCCACACCTACCTCACCCTTCCTGTATTCTGCTTTGTTGTCATGTGAATGTGGGACTTACTCATTCAGGCTTTCATGTTAAAATCAATGGGATTATTCACAAAAGCAAGTGTTAATACAGTTTGTTCCCCATGGTACAGCTTTGTTTCTCAAAGAGCACCAGCGTTGTCCCCCCCAAATGCTCTTTTATTCTCAAAGTTCATTCATCGCTACACTGAATGCAGCCCTTCCTGTTCACTGGGTAGGATGGCACCGCATTTGCATGTACAACGCCTGGATGTCATCACTAGAATCGGTGTCCTAAAGCCATGCCTGTTTTGCAGGACAGCTGAGAACCCTACAGCTAAGTTCCCTGGAGCTGCGAGGTGAAATTGAAGAGCATATCCTTGCTTTGAAAGCAGACTGAAACTGTAGGCAAAGCAGGAGCTGTGGCGGGCTCCAGCAGCTCTTCTGACTTGATGGCTTGGGAGTTTGGAAGACGAGGTGCTTGGAACCCCAGGGCTGTCCTTTACTGCACACTGAACAAATGTTGATACTTGAGCCACACAGTATTTGAGCTACTTTTTGAGCAAAGCTTTAAGTTCACATTTTATTCTGTAGTTTTGCTGCATTACCTTGTAAAGGTTTTATACCACTTCTGTCTAGATCCAGCAAAATGAACCAGAAAGTAGATGGATATGGTTTGCAGCGTGGGCTCCTCACACCACAGGTGGTCAGACAGTCTCTAGGCTATGTTTGTATGTTATATTCTCTTAAATTCACTTGCATAGTTCTTCCATTAATGGCATTAATTTAGTATTTGTAAGCCTTTTTAAGCAATCTTCATAGAAATCCACCTAATTTCCTAAGTCCTTCCTAATTTGATTTCCTTTTTTTCTTTTCCTTTTTGGTGTGTGACTGTGGTTTTTTAAAGGCAAAAGAGAATTTATCTGACAGTTGATCTAATAAAATATGCTATGGTCAGGTATTTACTCAACTACTGCTGACATTTGATCTGAGGGGAAAAAGCATGTTGAGTTACTCTGAGCTTTTAAAAAACATGAACTTGGTTTTGGATAGACATTTGTTTTCCTTTGAAACAGTAAGCATAATTCATTGCCTGGAAAGAATCTTGGAGGAGCTCTCGATAAGCAGCAGAAAACTCACATCAATGCGTCCAAGAAAATCTTTTTCTTTACTTATTTTTTAAAGTCCAAGATTTCAGTTTTTTTCCATATCACAAAATTAGTTCAGTTCTGCTCAGTTCATTAATTCCTCTTCCTAGTTCATGAAGTCAGCAGGCATGCTTCCAGAGCAGCTTCCTCATCTCAAAGGCACTGGCTTGCATTTCAGTAGAGGTTGTACTGAGTTCAGTAAAAAGTAAATGAGTGTGGCGTGCTCTACGCTTTCCTTATCCATCTGTTTCATTCCTTTCACTGTAGCATGAGCTGGCTGTTACGTTTATAGGTTGCTGAAAGAAAGAAGATGCAGAGCCTCCATGTGTGGCACCACAAGGGTCTGATCTGAGCCAAGGCTCCTGACTCCAGTGGGTTGTCCAGGGAATTGAGGGCATTCAGGTATTGTAGCACTAAATAAATTATTTGGGAGAACCATCTGGTCTGGGATTACCTGCCTAGCGTAGGTTGTATGAATATTCCCCCCACAGTCTTAGAGCAAGTGTGGACAACAGCTAAGAACTGGGCTATGGTTTTCCTTGATTGCTAGGAAAAATTATGTAGATTGATTTGTTATCCCAAGCTTCTTAAAGGCTGAGTAAGACGCAAAGAACAAAACCTAAAGAAACTAAGAGAGTTTGAGAAGGGGCACTGTCAGGAAGATGGAGGAAGACATTATTAGATATTATGCACTTTACATCTGTCAAGAAGAATGGAGCTTTTCACTGGAAGGTGCTAAATGAATGAAGAGTTTAGATAGCACTTTCTAGCTTTATAGATCACAGAACCCTTGACAGAAGACATGGTTATCATTAGACTTTTTTTACAGTTGGATGAAGCAAACAAAAATTTAAATGGCTTGCAAAGTGTCAAGAGGAAAGGGGTCAAACACTGGGGCAAAACCTGACCCAATACTCCTCTCAAAAATGTCATCTTAGATTGCTGTAGACTTTCCATTTGCAAGTGCTTTTTTTTTAAAAGGAAATGTATGCATTAAAAAAATTTTCAAACTATTTTTCTTGCTTATTGCAACACACTATTAGTTTTGTTCTAATTTTTTTCTGTGTATCACTTTTTTTATTCCATGAGACCATCCAATGAGGCAAGAGAGCAGCTTTATGGATTGTAAGGAGAGTGGATCCTGCAGTTGCTCTGAGGAGTGATGTTGGCATTGCATGGCATCGCTCTGTAGACAGCTGAATCAGACTCTCTGTAATACACTTGTTTTCAGAGGATGACAAGCCAGGCATGGTATCAAAAAAGTGAAGATCAAGTTCCGGAGTTTGAAGGCTGAGCAAAGGTAAAATAAAGAACAGGGAAATTCCATTTTATTTAGGGCTGGGAGAGAAAAGCTGTATCAGATTAGGTGTAGCCTGCCTGATGGTGCTAGATGGTGGAAAACATCAAGAAACTAAATCTTTGACATGACAATGTGTTTGCTAAAGGTTCCAGCAAAATAGTAGGCTATAGCAAACTGGTTTGAGGGCAGTAGTAAGTTTATTTGTGTCAATTGTCTTAACTTTCTGTAATTTAAATTTCCTCCATTACAATTTAAATTTCTGTTCTTTTGTATTAATACTGAAAATACCACCGGTGGTAGGTTGAGGGCTTTTTTTTTGTTTTGTTTGGTAGTGGTTTTTAAAAATTTTTCGAATCTATCTGAAACATTAGTATGATTCTGATTTTGGAGAAGCTATTGTAGTAGAATTGCAGTTAAAGGACTCAATAGGTCAAATATCTGGGTAGATGACATCCACTGTGATCTAAAATTTCTGTCTCTATAGTGAGTTTCATACCATTCAGGAGATTTATACCTATTCAGTAGCCTGGTTTAAAAAACGGATGAGAAACTTGGTAAGCCAAAAATAAGTTTCTTCTGGGAATTCTGCCCAGAACTTTGCTCAAGTATACTTCCATTCACCATTTGTTTTATCAGGCATAGTGTTTTTCCAAGGGAAGATGTAAAGCTATGCTTCTTTTCCTGCTCAAATACTAAGTTTCCCAATGTTACATTTAGCCTTCTTTCAAAACCTGTTGTTCTTCTCTTCCTCCAATAGCTTAGTTATGAGTCAGGATTAAAAACAAAATCAAAATGGATATTTAAAATTTTACTAGGAATTTACTCCCTGTTGTTACTTTTGCTTGCACAGTGAGTAGCCCCCTTCAAACACCCACAGAAAGGGGCAGAGGCCACAAGCACCCATCCAGTGTATAAAGATGAAAAACAGATCATGGTGTCAGTATAAATTATGTTCTATAAATACAAATATATA
>NW_010136034.1:0-5324 GCF_000699245.1 Pterocles gutturalis | reverse complement strand
TAGTAAATTTTTACTGATAGTCATTATTGAAGCTGTATCAATTGATTGATGACTGCTAAATACCATTGTGACTGCCGCATAAGCGTATTTAATCCTGTGACTTGTGTACAAATTTTCATGTCTTTAGAAAAGACTCTGTGGAGGGGGAAATAATCTGTGCAACCCCGGAGGTTGTCTTAGGAAAGTTTTTTTTGAGAATGACAGAATTCTCTAATACCCAATTAATCATATAGCATGTAACCGTTTAAAAGCAGTTAATTTATGCCATAAGGATTAATTTAGGGAGAGGAGAGGAGAGGAAAAAAGTGATTACCTGTTTGCATTGCTATAAGGCAGCGTGGGCTTTCCTACACTAGTATCGGGGTCAGTCTAAACCTTAGACTGCTTTAGCTGAAAGTCCCCAAAATGTTTAAATTTGGAAAGGTGGGCTTAATGGGTTTTTGTTTGTTTGTTTTTCTTGGGTTTGAGGGGTTTTTTTTCCCTTGGACTAGTTTAATTTATGCAAGGTTTGGTACTAGAAGAAATAGATGTAGATACATTGATGTGGATAGATATATTGATATACCTCCGCAAAAGATAAACACGTGCAGGTATGAACTTACTCTTACTGTGTAACAGACACAATTTGAGGTCTATGTTTTATATGAAATATTACAATTTGATTCAAGTCACTTCTGTTTATAACTTTTCCTGATGCAGACACTGACTAGCAGGTACTTCCTAAATGCCAGTTAGATTCTTTTCATCGATTTGGAGCTTTTTTGGCAAAGAAGTCGGTGTGAGTTTGAATCTCATCGTAAAGGTTTAGGGTAGCTTTCAGATGAACATTTAGAATGTCACATGGTTTTTCTTTTCCTTTCTATTCTTATAGAGATATTAATGCCTTTCGCTATGATCCCACAAAACAGGACCATGCCATTTTTGAAAGGAAACCAAGTCCTACAGAAAAAGAGAGGTAATGTAACAGCTTGGTAACTATAATTGTGATGTTTCTTCCCATGGAAAGATGGCTATAGCAGAAGACTGAGTTAGAAGCTATGCAGGCTGCTCTGTTTTGTCTTTAGTTCTCTCTGTTATTGCTAAAATCAAGATACAATAAGAATTGTGATCACTAAAGAAAACCTTTCTATTCCATCTACTCTCTGCGTGCCATTTTCTGTCTCCTTTTCTCATCTTCAGGGTATCCCTTTGCTTCAAGCCATGGACTTTTTTAAGATTTGTGAATTTGTGAGAAAAAATACTAGCTCTTAACATTTCTTTTGCAGAAAATAAATTTGTCCTAAATATTTTAAATGTTTATGTTATCCCATATTAAGTGAAAAGTCAGGATCTGGTCAATTATAAGCTAGGCTTGTTCTTGCCTTTAGAGTCAAACCTCAGATGTTTGCCCACTGCTTACCCTCAAAGGGTGAGTAAGTTGCAGGAGATGGAAAGAAATGGGTCAAAAATCTAAACCAAAAGAATAGTCATGCTGCCCTATAAAGCCATTTCTGGCAATAGGAGATACCCTATTGCCAGAATCTGGAATTGCTAAGAAAGAATAATAATAAAAAAAAAAACCAACCCAAGAAAAACCCTGCCCAAACCTTGAAAGTTAACTATGTTAATGTGCTTAGCTAAGTTTAGGAAGACATTAATAGCAAGGTTGCCTCTTAGGGAACCTTTCTTTTAAAAATGTGTGTGGTGTGTTACTGTCCTTTAACAATCTCGTTTCAGTAAAGCTAAAAGGAAGAAGAAGAGGGAAGAGAGTGAGAAACCGCCTGAAGTGTCTAAAGAAGTGTATTATGATATTGCTGTTGATTTAAAAGAGTTGTTTGGATCTTCAAAGAGAAAATCAGGAAAAAAAGAAGAAATACCCTGGGACAAAGATGATGCTGAGGACTCTACCACACCTGACCATTTGGGACCTAACGTTGGGAGTAATGTAGCTCAGGGGTCTGGTGGTTTCATGTTTTCCTTTTTTGGAGACATGGAGGAGTCAGGCAAAATAGAAGGTAACAGCAGAACACATATAATAGTACAATTTCTAATGAGTAGTTTATGTCGGGTACTGTAGAGTTATACAGTGTATAGAAATTCAGAATCCAGGGAATTTTCAGAGCCAAAGTAAGCAAATATGCAAAATCATTATGATCTTCTTCTATACTTGCCAAGGTTCTTGTAGTTTCTTCATAGCTAATTCATGCTTCATCCCAGGGATTTTGAAAGGGATAATGTTTTGAGAAGGAACTATGTGTGTTTTTGAACAGTGACAGAAAAACTTGTCATCTGATAAATTTCTCAAATAATCAGGGAAAAAGATTATATACAAGTCAAATCAGGTTTCATATAAGCCAACAAGATTTTAAATAAAACGTGTGTTAATTAAGGTAGTATTAGGAGCAAAAGAAAATCTTAGAGTTGACCCCAGGAGCCAAGAACAATTTTATTATGTATTTAATGTTATTATTGTACCTTTAGAATAATATTGAAACTCAATGATGTGCAATTATTGCGGTTCTAACTTAAGATAAAATCAAATGTTATGAAATCAATATTAAAAAAATCTGAAGCCAAGTCACTTAATAAGCAGTAATGTAGGAAATAAAAGAAACTGTGTGAAGTTAAGTGAAATGCAAAAAAAAACCCAAAACCCCAAGAAAACAAACAAAAACAAAACCAACAAGCCCCCAAATTTCTGCTGACTTCCGAAAGTATTTGGTGTCTTCTGAATGCAGTAACGGGTTTCAGCATGTGTAAGAGATGTCTATAATAAAGTGGAAAATACCTGAGTGGAGATGTAGTTCAGAGTTCACAAAGTTCTTAGCACTGAGGACCACGCTTGAGCACTGTGTCAGATATTAGCTGTTGGAATTATTGGTTTATATCCCATAAAAATCCTATTTGGTGGCAACAGGGCCACTGTGCTAGCTCCTGTATTGACACAAACAAAAATATAAGTCTCTCCATTGCACATACCTCAGTTGCTGAGGTGATTTTTGTGATTATTTTTGATGCTGTTGGTTTTGATTAACTGGACTTAAGATCACGTGTGTCATGTGGAAACCATGAAGGGAGAACGTGTGGATAGTTTCTTTATTTCAGCATAAACTATGGGTGTTTAGTGGACAATTTAAACTTTCAAATGCTCACTTTTTCCAAAGTAGAATTTTCTAATCTTTCTCTTGAATAAAATACTGGATTTGGTCCCTAGTCTAGTTACTGTTGGGTTTGGAAACTGTTTTATTCTGCCAGAGAGAGGCAGTACAGAAGCTGTCTTCTCTGTTCTGGTCATCCAGACAAGTACTGTGCTCGTACAGTAAAAGAAAAGGATACCACAGCTTCATAACCTCAATCCTTTTGGCGAGGTGAAGTAGTAAGGGCTCAGGTTTGTGTTTACACGTGTAAACTGGGCTTCTGGCAACCAGCTCTGTATGCTATAGGCAAGAATACATACATGAAAACA
This sequence comes from Pterocles gutturalis, assembly GCF_000699245.1. Taxonomy (NCBI): domain Eukaryota; kingdom Metazoa; phylum Chordata; class Aves; order Pterocliformes; family Pteroclidae; genus Pterocles; species Pterocles gutturalis. The sequence goes on along the minus strand of NW_010136034.1, from coordinate 1,879 downwards.
ACAGAGCTTAAACACACAGAAAGAATAAGCCAAAGCATGATGTGTTTCTTTACAAAGGAACTCATGGAGATAGTTCACAGTGAAAGCAAGCTTTTATTCCAACTTGTGCAAATGAAAAATGAATAGGTACAATGACTCCCGACTCAGTTGACAATGATTGTTAGGGTGGAGTGACTTGATAGAACCCTGGACCTCAACAACAAGCTTTGGAAGGACTCCTGCACTTTTTCCCCATGTTGTCATGATACTAGTTGTGAATTTTAAGGGTGAATTTATGACATACCAGAGAGCAAACTAAATTCATACCTGCCCAGAGGGTGATAGAAAACCTGGGAGGGGAGGTTTCTCTCCTTAAGCCTGTCTTCTCCAATTTAAGTATTTTACTCTGAAATAGAAACTTTTACTGGTAAACGGGGGAATAATCTTTTTTTTTTTATAATTGTGATATTATTGCAGAGCCCTACATAGCTGAAACAATAAAACCTGTAAAAGTCACATGGCAAGAAGATCCACGTTTCCAAGACAGCAGTTCTGAGGGTGATGATGAACCAGAAGCATCGGAAAGTGAAAGGGACAAAGAAATGCAAGTTACATTTGTACTTGTGGTCTACTTGGTTGTGGTAGTTTGATGCTATGAGAACATTAATAGCAGCACTCAGGTCATGGGAAACTAACAGCTTAATCCCACATCTCTGAACAATGGAAGTCTTCTTACAAAACTATTCCTTGCTGCACAGAATGTAATAGTCAAAAATCCCAATACCACACTTGATTTGAAGTTTAATATAAAAGCTGAGTTTGTAGGTCAGTGCATGAGAACTTAGCTGGGTAGGGAGTTTTACCAAAAGTCAAATACAGGTGAAGTTTTCTTAAGAAATGTTTTTTTTATAGAAGGCTAAATTGTTTACTGTGGAGTAGTGTTCTTCGCTGCATACTATTTCTCTGAAGCATTACAGCTTTAACTTCTCCTAATGGAATTTGACAGTAACTTTTATGATGCTAATACTCCTTTGTGTTTGTCTAGATTTTTCGCTTTACCACAGACAGAAAGTGATAGATTTTTCTTCTTCCCCTAAGATGATGAACGACTAAGAGGTATAACAGAATTTATTCACCCCTTTTTTTAAACTCTGAGATTCACTGAGAAAAAAATACTTCACAGTTATTGATGTTTTGTAGTTAAAACACAGTAAGAGCTTAAGAAAAAAAAAATTGCAAATTTCCATCATTACTTGTGGTGTAAATTGTGGTAGCATATCTCAGGAGAAAGTCCTGGTAAAATAAATGCTGAACAGCTATCTTGCTTTCCTGTTGGCAGATAATTGCCTAATATGTGTCTGGGTTTTTAGGGCTTACCAAAAAAAAAAAGAATTAACAAGTTCTCTAGGCATTTTGGATCCTTTCAAGAATATATATGATCTTTAACTTTTTTCTGTGGTTCTGCTGTTATCGTTAAGAATATTGAATATTCTTATCAGCCCCATATGCCACATGGCTCTTGACCATAGATAATGTGGGTTTTTTTTCTTGTGAACATAACTAATTTCATAGTTAAACAAACCTACAACAACACAAAAACCAAACGCGCACGCAAATGCGCAACCCACCAGACACCAAACAATTGCTTTTGATATTTTGTACCATAAATTACCAGGACAGTTCTTTGTTTCCTGAGACATGTTAGATAACTCTCATTAAATGTGTATGTAGAAGTGACTCTGTTAATACAGTTATTGTTCTGCAATCTTCCAGCCTACCTGATTTGCAGTGTCTGTCACAATTGAGCTCTGAATCCTTAACAGGCATACATTTCCTTGAGAGGAATATGAAGAATAGGTCTTTGTTGCTCGTGAGATTTGCAAACAGCATATTCAAAAAT
>NW_010136033.1:0-2218 GCF_000699245.1 Pterocles gutturalis | reverse complement strand
TAAAATAACACATACAATAATACATATTATATTATATTATATTGTGTTATATTATATTATCATACACACACACAGACACATATATACATACACTGATACATGAAATAATATCCAGGCCTCATATCTCGAGACATCCCAATCCTAAAAGCCATGGCACACCAAATCTACCCCAACAGCCCACTCCAAACAAGATTTTCCATGGATTTTGGTTCTCCTTGCCCATCCCTACCTAACTCTTCCCCATTTCTCCTGGCATGGGAGGACATCCCTGAGCATCACTTGCTACTTTCCCTAAGGATAACTTAGCGAACGGCTCCTATCCTCAGCATACTTCCTTGGAAAAAACATCATCAGGATGCAAAATAAAAAATACAGGGGAAAAAAACAAAAACCCAACCCTGTTATGGCTGTAACATCAACAAAATCCAACCCAACCCAAGTCATGCACAGCCCCAGGGGCTCATGCCGGCTGAGCCTAAACAGTGCTGGTTTAAGCACTGGTTTAAGAGGCTGAATATCACCAAATCCTCAGGATATTTATTTCCTGGTTTTGCTGCACTCACTCAAACCACAGAAGTGGTCGTACACTCCGTCAGCGCTCCCTGTTGGAAAGTCACCACTTATCAAAGAGTTACTACGCAGTGGCATCTAACCCCTGGGATGTGAGCAGAGAGGGAGCAGGTAGCATCCACCGAGCAAATAGCAACAGCTGCAGACTAGAAAATATTTTAGACTTTTATAAAGCAATATGAATTAAAAAAAAAAAAAGGAAAAGTCAGTACAAGAGGAGCAGAGCAGCGAAGTGCATAGTGGCATGGTCTCCCCTCTGTAAGTCCTTAGGGATGGTCAAGCACCAAATGCAAGGGACCAGGGGCATCATAATCTCACTTTAGAGACGTTCCTGCTGGGGTTTTTCAAGGATTTTGTCAGAGTGTCGAAAAGCATCTCACCCCATGAAGGGAGTACGGCTGAACCTCCTCTAATTTGCAGTCGTTGATTTTTTGAGGTAGAAAAATGACCACCTAGGTGGCCTCCAAGCAAAGCTTCTGCAGAACATCTGCTCAGGCTGCCAATGTCCCAAGTGCCACCAGACCAAAGTCTCAATCAGCGGCTCAACTTGAGCTCACTGAAGACTTGACCATCTCCATTTACACCTTCCAGGTGTCCTGGTTTCAGCTGGGACAGAATTAACTTTCCTCATAGTAGCTAGTGAGAGGCTGTGTTTGGATTTGTGCTGAGGAGAAGCTGATCACACACTGATGGTTAGAGTTGCTGCCAGGACAGTCAAGGACTTTCCAGCTTCTCTGCTGGGCCAGTGTCTGCAGGGGCAGGAGAAGCTGGGAGGGAGCACAGCCCCAGTTACTAGCCCAGGATTTGATCTTAGGTTTAGGACTGAGACCCAAATTGGTCAATGGTCTATTCCATACCATGCACGTCATGCCCAGTATAGAGATGAGGGTCTGTCCGGAAGTTCTCTCTCTTGCTCCGGGTTGTCTCCCTCTAGGTCACCCCTCTCTCCAGGTTGTCTCAGTCTCAGATGCTCAGGCTCTTATCTCCATTCCTGGATTGCGGTTCAGGACTCTCCCTGCTCTGGGATCGTTAACCGGGAGCGGGCTGAGCCCTGGTCATCGGGTAGTGAGCAGTATCACTGTGCATCACTCATTTGCATATTTGTATATTTGTATTTATTAACATCATTATAATCATTATTATTATTTTCAATTTTATTGTAGTTTAGTTCCTAAATTATTCATATCTCAACTCACGAGTCTCTTTTCCCTTCACCCCTTTAATTCTCTCCCCCACCCCTGGGAGCGGGGAGGGTGAGCGAGCAGTTCTGTGTAAATCTGCAACAGATGGGCTCCAATAACCCTCCTTAAACAACTCCTGAGGGGGCTTCACTATTTATATTTATTCCCCTTTAACCTCAGAGACCACCTCATCCATCCTTTTCTCCCCAAAAATCAGACGTGCAACTTTGCTGGGGGATGAGTCCAGTGCATGCAGCCTGGGGCTGATGGGACCCCTGCCCAAAGATGTTGATACCATCGTGGGGGGTCCTGATGAAAAAAAACCAAAAAGCCAAAAACAAACAAACAAACAAACAACAACAAAGAAAAAAAAAAGGGAGGGGAGATGTTGCTCACCAGGAAATCCTGGTGATGCTTCGCAGGAGATTTTGGCAGCTGAACGCACGCATCGGGTTCAGCTTCGGCCA
>NW_010136032.1:0-1795 GCF_000699245.1 Pterocles gutturalis | reverse complement strand
GGGACACACGGGTGGAGGCGGGAGGGGACGGCGGGAGCCGGGATGGGGACCCCTGTGAACATGGTGACACCGACTCTAGCCGCTTGCCGGAGGGTGCCGGGAGGGGGCCCTCGCGCTCCGTGTGTCCCGGGTTCTGTTCTCTGTGTTTAATAAATCCATACGGACAGACAGACGGACGTGGCGAGGACTGGGAGCGAGGGCGGGGGTCACGATGTGGGGGGCGAGGGCGGCTGCGCTCTGTGGGACGGGGCGGGTCTCACAATATATACGTGCGTGTATACAGAGCTGCGGCTTTTCTATGTGTGTACGCACACGTACATCCATCTGCGTGTATGGGCGTGGACCTGCCTCTGCAGCCCTGTCTGTGTCCATGTGCACAGACGCAGCGGAGATGCACAGAACTGATTTTTAGATCTATGTGGGTGCATAGGTATGTTTATATAGGTGTACATGAATAGGTGTTGATATGCAGGTACAGCTAAAGGTATCTAGGTGTAGCTCTGTCTCTGCAGGCTGTATCTATACTCACATCTGTGTTTTTATACATGTGCATATATAATGTTTGTGATTTTAATACATGTATGTATATGCTTCTGTACCTATCCAGGGGTCTGTATAGGTATAGGGCAGGTACGGGCAGCTGGGCACAGACAGGTATATGTAGGTATGGATGTACAGATGTGTATTTACATGGCTGTATACACACATAGATGTATCTGTGTATATATTCACCTACATCTACATTTGTAATTTTTATGTGTGTATATATATACACATATGTAGATATGTATCTATATCCCTATATGGCTATACAGGTATATAGCTCTCTGTGTGTATATACACAGACATATACAAATGTATCTGTAATTTTTATGTATTTACAGATAAGTGTAGATACAGATAAAGATGTATAGACATAGCTACACATACATAGTGTACGTATGTGTGTATATACAGGTACACACATAGGTACTTGTAATTTTATACATATATCTGAGTTTATATATGTTTATGCATACAAATGTCTATGTAGTTCTATAGATATCAACAGCTATAGATATATAAAGGGATGTAGGTAGAGACAGATGGGCAGATCTAAAGGGCACAGACAGAGGCATATATAGGCATAGACATCTTTACATAAAGCTGGGTATTGATATGGATAGATCTGCCCCTATATACGTATATATACACAATTGTGTATATATCTATTTGTAATTTTCACGTGTGCACATCTATACATAAAAATATATACGTAACTATTTCAGTATATTTACATGGATACGTACGTATCTGTACATCTACCTGTAGGGATATATCCATATAGCTATATGTGTATATACACAGACACATGCCCATGGTGGTGTTTGTATGCGTGTGTGTGATTTTCATAGCTGGGTGCATGTATATCTACATCCATAGATGGAGATCTGGCCATAGGTGCCAATATCTATAGACAGGTACGGCTATGGGCAGAGAGAGATCCGATGATATATACGGGGGGGTAGATGTGCGTGTGTGTACGTACATCTGTAATGTATGTACCTGTGTGTGCAGACAGAGCGCAGCTAAAGGAGCGAGAGGGGGTCGTGTTCTCCCTATAGCCGCCTATAGATGCGCTATAGGTGTGTACGATGGATGAACAGACCCCCAGCCCCGCATGTGGCTGCCTGCATGCTCGCTCACCCCCTGAGCCCCCCCAGAGTCCAGCCCTGCACTCGGTACCCCTGTGGGCTGCCCCCAGGGGTACCCCCTTCCCATCACCACCCCAACCCCCCGCCACCCCTCCCCGCTC
>NW_010136031.1:40339-44858 GCF_000699245.1 Pterocles gutturalis | reverse complement strand
TTTTCTCTATTTTCTTCACAAATCTTTCTTTTATCGCATAGGACTGGAGGGTGCTTTGCGTTTTTGCCTCTGACCGTGCACGCCTCACTCGGGACCTGATCCTGCCCGCTGCAAAAACACAGAAAAACCTTTCCATAAAGCAGGGAGGCAGGGTTGAACAAGAGGTATTTTCTATTATATACCATTATACCCCATTTTATATTAGACATTTATATTTTATATTATACACCACCTCCTCAGGGCAGGGCTGGCAGCTCCTGGTTGCGATGGTGGTACGCACACCCATGATGCTGGATAAGTAATACTGATTAATCACCAGGATAGGGTAACTAAGCTGCCGTTGCCACACAGTGTGGATCTTACAGCCTTCCAGTTCTTGCAAGTACACTGGAGTTTCAGTGCAACGTTCAGAAAAAATGCAGGGAGCCCTGTGCTGAAATCTATGTCTTGTCCCCACTCTGAAACCAGTCCTGTCCTGACAGCACTGTGCACCCAGTGACTTCAGAGCCCTGCAGCTGACAAATACAAAAATACCAAAACTTCACAGTGATCCTTTTTTTTTCTCCTACTTCTCAATCTTTCAAAGATAGTTTCTTACAAGCAAAAACCCTGGTCTTGGTTCTATACAGGGATCACCAGTAACATGGGAGGAGTGAAGGAGATGCACTTACAGGTGGACCCTTATGTTGTCAAAGCCACCCCTTACACCTCCTGCATCCTGCAGACTGTGTATAAAGAATAAAACTGAACTCATGAACCAGCCCCTGAACACAGAATTTTTACTTTTTCTTAATTGACCTTCTGCAAGTAAAGGTAGTGGGCATGATGCCTGTTCTCCTGCCACTAAGATTCAGACACATCCTCTGCCACTAAGATTCAGACACATTCTCTGTCCCTAGGATCTGCTGGCTGAATGAAGGGACACAGCAGACTGAAAGCAGGTGCCAAAAGCATGGTAACTAGAAGATCTACAGAATTGCATACAGATACAGGGAAATGATATCTCAAAATATACAGAGCACATCTGGAGCTGAGCTAATTTACTACAGCTGCAGGTCTGGTCCACAGAGACTAAATTCAGATGTGAACAAACAAATTCAATTTTCATGGAAAGGAAATTTTTTTTGCCAGCTTTGTCAATAAAACATTCCAGCAGCAGTGCTCCCCCAGGCTGCTCCGCAGCAGCAGACCAAGAGGAATTTCCCCTTCCCAACAGGTGTGGCAACAGTTATGCAGAAGTAGCCTCCAAAGCATTCCCAGACATATTTTATTAGAAGAAGAGGAGGGGCACATCACAAGTTAGGAGAGGAAGAAGAAAAAAAAAGCTTTAAGTTCATCCTTCCTTCAGATGTCTTTCATGTTGATGCTCAAGAGAAAAGGCAAGGATTGCAGCCCAGAAACTCTTCACATAGGTGCAATTTTAAGGCACTTTGTTACTTCCAGGTCCGTATCAGGTTAGTCTTTGTCATGCAGATCTGAGCTGCCTTGTTTCAAGTTTCACTTGCATCTGCTCGAACACAGCCTCTAAAGCCAACTATGGCAGTGGGAGGATTACGGGAGATCAGGTCATCCCAGCACCAGCACACAGGGAATCCTGACATGAGAAAATGCCATCGCAGGGAACCTCTGCTCATCAGGAAAGATGGACTCTAGGTCAGCAAAGCTGTCTCTGGACCACAAAATCAGGGAAAACAGGGCCAGAAGGGGCCATAAAAACTCATCAAGACCATCTCCCTGCCCCAAGGCGGAATCAGCTAGATGTGGCTCATCACCTTTTACCCGTAGCAGAAACTCATCAAGATGCAACCATCCCAATCCAATTCTCACATCAAAGGCCCTCTTCTCTTTGTTGCTGGCTCCAAGGAAAACTGCAGTAGCTCACCCAAATGCTGCAGCAGGGAGTCTCTGCTGACCCATAGCAGGAGCTGCTGCTGCTGTTACAGGGGTGTTTGGGACTTAATAACCGAGCACCTCCTCACTTTTCATCTTCAAAGCAACTCACAACCATTAACTAATTAGCAATCATAATTACGAGGTTGCTTTTCTGTGTTTATTTACTTGGCCCTAAATAGAAGCGTTAAGAAACTCAGGTCACTTTACTAGGCTGCTGTGGCATTGCCACAAATGTTAAAAGTGATCCCACAAACCACTTTACTTAGGGTTTTAGGACACCAAACAGGCTGAAAAGGGACTGCCTTCTTCAGGTGATGAAGTTTCAGTCCTTGCTTTCATGGGGAAGGTTTTGCTGTGCTGACGTCCTTCTGTTTTGAACACATTTGCTTAGAAGCTGTGTTGAGGAGGGAACAAGTAGGAAGGTCCTCCCCAACTTGACCTCTTTCTAGCGAGACACTGAAGGCGTCTTGCCCAAAGGAAAGGGGACAAACAGGACATCCCAGGCACAGGGCTACCACCATGCCTCGCCAGCTGTTGCAAACCTCAAGACAGGGTGGACCAGCCCAAATTATTATCTTGTATCGCCATACAATAACAGTGGCAGGACTGGGGCCACTCCGAGGGAGGCTCTGCACCAAAAAAACCCTTCCAAAACTCAAAGAGCAATCAGGAGAACCCCTACCCTTCAAAGGGGCTAAACATCAGAGAAGAAAAGAGATGCAGGGAGGCAAAGGGACTGCCCTGAGGTCAGGCAGTAGCTAAGTAGCAGAGCAAGGATTTGAAGCAAGGGATCCCAAAGCCCAGCTTAGCCTTTATCTGACAGACTAATGCTGTACAAGTGGCACCCTCTTGGACAACTCCCTCTGAGCCTGGAATTATTTTCCATCATAATATGAAGTTACTTGCCATCTGGTTCCCCAATTGGCCATTGTGATAGTGTAATCCAGCCCTGTCCTGGGCTGTCAAGGAGTGTGGACAGCCCTTGGCTTGACACAAATCCATACAGTGATACGTGTCACTCAGGAGCACAGAACCATGACTTGTCCCACTCCATCAGGCAATATTTTGATTTTATAACCATCCTTCAGCCCTGAGGCTGGTGGACAGGGGTCTCTGTTTTAGCATCACTTTAACAGCAAGGTCAGATTTCAAAAACAGGTGGGGCAGAAGGCTGTAAGATGATTCATTTGCAATGCATGCAATTGCCAGGGTAATTTAAACAGAGGGTTCAGCAAGCAGGCAGGAGGCCCTGGGAGCCAGGGCAGTGAGTGCTCTCATGGCCGCGTGCTGAAGATGGAAGGCTTTCCTAGATTTATCCCAAGTGGGAACAAGGTCACTAGCACAAGGTTAAGTAGATGGATGTAATTCAGATAATGGAATCTGAGTCTTCTACATTTTAGATGTAAAGTTTAAACAGACTAGCGAGTGCAGCTCCAGGGAGGGAAGGAAACCGGTATTTTTCAATTAGAGTTTGCACGAGGACCAATCATTTTAACCAGCAAGACAGATACAGACCCTTGTGCAGCTCTCCTAAAGGCTGCTGGCATATTTAAACACTGCATTTGGTCCAGCAGATTCAGGTGGTGGCTTTTATCCTACTGACAAATATCAGAACAATAAAAGGTTGTAGCAGATGTCCAAACCGGGTGGCAATTGCTGCAGAGCAGGAGTAAGTCACTATCTCAGCAGCTGGAAAAGAGCAACTCCCGCCTTCAGTGCCCCTGGGCAGAACTCAGCCCCCGATTCAGATAGGAGCTCAAGTCTTCTGCTGCACAGACAGACTTACAAATGTGATAAAAATCACAAGCTAGGTCATGAATAGAGCTGTGAACCCTCATTAGACACAACAACAACACGAGAGTTTACTGTCATTGAGATACATGTCTGAAACCCTGATGAAAACAGATCAAGAGTGAGGATAGCCAGATAAGCATTAATAAGCATTAACTCTGCTAAGCAAATCTTTAGATTGTGAACTCAGATTACAGCAGATTAAAAAAAAGTAAAACACAGGAACTATCATCTTTAACTCTTCAGAGCCCGAGCAAGAAATGAAAACAGATATGGTTTGTTCAAACCACATGTAACCTCCAGAGGTTAAAGACTGACAACAAAAACATTTAATGTGAAGATTTGAGAACTGAGATACAAACACACCTCTTCCCTCAAACCAACCCCTTTAAGAATATACATTAACCAAAGATGCCCCCAAATACACACACTATGATTGAATAGCCTCAAGACAGCCACAATATTGAATATAATTACCTGTCATTACTGAAAGGTGATTAAAAAAAACAGAGAGAGAAAGGTGCAATTAGACAGAGGGAAAGGAAGGACCCAAACATCCACAACAAGGTGTTCAAACCAAGGGTGGCAATTAGTTGGGTGTGGACCCAGCCCGAGTGAAGAAAGAGATGCCAGTGCCCGTGCCATCACCCAGCACCACCGTGACTTCCCACAAGGGACCCAGCATCCCCACGATGTGTCCTAGCAGCCAGAGGATGCAAAGGCAGGTCCCTACGGTGCAGAAAGCTGAGCAGCTTTTTGGGGACAAAGGCTTTTTTGAGAGCAGAGGCTGCATGAGGCAGCCTGAGCTCCCGGGATGGGCTGGGGAGGGGGTGCT
>NW_010136031.1:39630-40308 GCF_000699245.1 Pterocles gutturalis | reverse complement strand
ACGACGCAAGTTGAGCGGTGCGGGAGGAACTAGGTCAGGCAAATTCAGTAACTTGTTCAGTTGGTGTGGCTGCGCTGGGTAACCATGTCAAGGAGGCACACAATGGCAGAAACAAATAACCTTCCAACTTTACAGCACTGGTCCTGATTACCAGCATTCACACCTACATCTCAGTCCCAGGGGTGTCAGCTGCTGTTCATGCTGCCCTGCAACACACTGGACGCCCCATCCCCATCCCGCATCAGAAGCTCCAAACTCTGCTGAGCATCTCAGCTGGGACCAGTTTCCTCAAGACAGAAATGCTGAGCTGAGGAAAAGCATGGCAAAGCAAGTGTCAGTCTCCAGCACGTTAGGAAGGGAAAGTAAAGCACTAAAGCAGCAGGAGATGCAGGATATGAGCCATTATAGGAACAAATTAAGGGCTGGTCCTTCTTACCCTCCTCAAAAGGACACTTGAGATTTGTACTCATGCTGCATTTACCCCACAGAGGGGGCAGCTGTATGGCTCAGGAGGCCTCACAGCTGCTTCACAGCATTTAGATGGTCCATGACATCTTTCATTGCATCCACTAAGCCCCCACAGCCCTTCCTACTCACATCAGAGCACAACCTGAGACTGAGCACAGCTCAGTGCACATGCAGCAGCCACCACAGCTCTCTCCTGGCAGATGCTGCTTC
>NW_010136031.1:0-39617 GCF_000699245.1 Pterocles gutturalis | reverse complement strand
CAAAAAAAAAAAAAAAAAGCTGGCAGTGCCTCATAGTGAGCAAAAGCTTCAGGTTCCTCTGTTCCACCCTTTATTTTGCTGTCTTTGCCCACCACCCTCACCCATCTCCCTTGTTTGTGTTTTGTGCTTCACTTTGATGTAACTCAGGGACAGCAGCAGCTACTCTGAGATGTGGCTGCAGAGTTCAGTGCAACAGGAGCACATCTAGTGCTGCTTTTCTTTTTGCATTAATAGAGGAGTAAAAGCAGAGAATGGGGGAAGGACATGAAGACTTCCCTGTTTGCAAGCCAGGGTACATAGCAAAGTGTCATTAGACTTAAAGTACAATCACAGCCTTTCACTTTCCTACCCTAGCACCGCGGTGAGATACCCAGCGCACACAACAACAACAGACTGGCAGAGCTGTCGCAGCATCTTTACCCTGTGACCAGGAGATCAAAGGTGCAAAACTCTCCATCACAATTAACGCTGGCAGTTAATTGAAGAGGAGATTACTACATCAAGAGATGTGAGGTATGAAACTCTGGCTGCAAACCAACTGAAGCTTCCTATGCAATGGGCCAGTCCAGCTGGGACACAACCTACACCTCCCCTGGCAAGAACTTCAGCAGGTCCCTGGGGCACCATCACCCCTTCCAGCAGGCAGCCTTGGGCAAATCTCAACTGCTCACAGAGGTGTTCTGTGGAGGGGGCTACAGGAGAGATGGGGAGGCACACTGTCAGGCAGTGTAGGCATAGGGTAAGGGGTAACAGCTTTAAGCTGAAAGAGGGTAGATTTAGATTAGGTATTAGGAAGAATTTTTTTCCTGTGAGGGTGGTGAGGCAGTGGCCCAGGTTGCCCAGAGAAGCTGTGGATGCCCCATCCCTGGAGGGGTTCAAGGCCAGACTGGATGAGGCTTTGAGCAACCTGGGCTGGTGGGAGGTGTCCCTGCCCATGGCAGGGGATTGGAACTAGATGATCTTTAAAGGTCCCTTCCAACCCAAACCATTCTGTGATTCTATGATAACCACACCATGGCCAATTCCCTCCCCGAGTCACCAGCACAGCCCCATGTGAGGTCTCATGGGGTAACAAGCAGGGGGGTCCCATGGAGATCTGCCAGCTTACATCAGCACAGGGGTCCTGCCTCCTCCTCTTGTCACATTTTATTCAGTCGTAACTGTGCTCCATCCTTCTCACCTACTGAGACACTGCTGGGGGGTTTGGGCCATGGGGGTGGCTGCCAGCACCCATGGAAGATAACAGCCCTGAAGGTGCAGAAGGCCAACTGGTCCTGCTGATCCTCATCCTGGGCTTTACACATGCCATCTTCAGGAGCAGGACAGCAAATACAGGCAATGGACAGCGTATTTTAATAGCCTTGGCTAGAATCAGACTACACTGTGTTACGAGGCTGCATGGGAGTGCTCCCCTCTCCCTTGAGATGGGGAAGAATTAGGAAATATCTGTTAGCAAACTTTCAAGAGCTCTCTGATATACGACCACTTTGCTCTCCATGAGCTGGAAGCCAGCCAGATTTTATGCTCATGCCAGGGGTCTGTTTCAACAGCTCTTCTTGGTAAGCACGGGTCTTCAGGCTGCCAAGTGCTCACAAGCGTTGCTGTTCACAAAGCTATCATGGTTACAGACTCCTCTGAAAACTTCCATTTCCTTTAACTTTTTGCTTTTGCTTTTTTTAAAGCAATTCTCACAAGTCCTTGAAAATGGGAAATTAAACAAATAAACCCCCAAACACCCAAATATAGAGAGGAAAAGGGGAACACAGCCAACTTGACCAAGACCTTAGTTTACAGAATGTATTTTAAGGACTGGCAAGGAGTCAACCGTATGGCTGCAGAGCTACATGGACGTTAGCTCTAATGCATAATAAACTTGACAGCGCTTCACTAGCCAAGCAGGGTGTTATTTTTCCAAACTTGGCTGTTTTGAAAGAAGAAAAGACTAATTTATCTTTCCAAATTTATCACCAACATGTACTTGGCCAGTTCCAACCCACCTCCTTAGAAGTATCCCAGCTATGGTCACGGGCTGTGCAATAACAGACTGACCATCATAGAATGCTCCCCTACCCCTGTTCAAACATCAGTTCCAAGATACACGTTTCACCTGAAACCAAGTGCTAGGCTTTCACTATTTTAAATTCCAGCTGTACAGTAGATTTCAGAGATAACTATAAATCTAAACCCAGCTTCTTAAAGTCAATGACAGGAGAGAAAGCTTTTAAATTGAAGTTGTCACCACTGAGGGGTTTCAGAAAGCAGTTCTCAAAGCTTTGAAAAAGAGAGACACGTACGAGAACTGAGCCCAGACATGTAAAAAAGCATCCTTCTAGCCTTTGCATTCTCCCAAAATACATGTGGATAAACGAGCTTTTAACTAAGTCACTGGGAGGCCCTTCCATAGACCTGGAGACCTAAGTTTTACCAGCTCCCACCTCCTGCTCGGTGGCCCAAGCTGTTCCTGGCAGTGGATACAACTTCTCCAACCCAAAGCTCACAGATGCTGGAGAGCAGGAGCCAGGCAGCTGGCTGGACCACACAGGACTGAGAAGGTCTGGGGACTGCAGCATCAGAGTAGGGGAAAATATGGGCAGCTCAACATGAAAGGAGGGTAGGGCAAGAGCTCTGGCAGCATTTGTTACATTGGCTGGAGGCCAAGGTTTATGCACACACCAGCAGTGAGGAAACACCGGGCACTCTTACGAGTGCAACAGCAAATGTTGCGTTCAGTTCATGGGCAAGGAGCCGTGGGGAGGGAAGGCCAGCAAGTGCTGAATGGGTCATGCTGACAAGTCCAGCAGAGGTTTGTTCTCCAGACGTGCAAAGCAGTGTGATGTTACACTGTGCAGAAGGAAGACGCCAGTGCTGATGCGGTGGTGGGGTAAGATGGGGGTGCTCTGGAAAGGAGCATCCACAGATGCCTCGTGCTCAGTGCACAGTGATTCTTTGCTCTGGGGGCAGAACTTAACGCTGCTAAAACGTGATTCACAAAAGTGAAAGTGAGGTGTCAGCCCTCTAGTGCTTTCGGCAAAGGGGTCTCCCTGGCTCCCCAGCTGCTCACAGGGTCTGAGGACAAAGCAGACGGGACTGTGCAGAGTTGTAGAGGATGCACAAAACTGGCGTGTGGCAGCAACTGTCCCAGAGGCACAAAAGAGCTTTGTGACTTTATAGAGGAGCATAGAGGTGGGGAGTGGGTGGGGAGTAGAAAGAAATAGATAATAAAATCTCTGCTGCCAAAAATTTATTTGTCCCTTCCTTGCCAAAATGCCTACAGAAATTGCAAAGTTCACAAGCCTCAGATTCCTCCAACCCTTTTTTTTTCGGTACCCAATTTGCAGAAAGGAGCAGAGAGATTTGCAGGAGGGAATGTAGAGTTGAAAGGTGAGGAAGAGCAGCGTGGCTGTGCACTACAAAGCACAAGCCAGCCTTTGCTGTTTTAGAACTTTTATGCAGGTTTTGATTCCATTATTTAGTATTCAGAAGCCATAGTTTGTAATATATTATGTAATAATTAATATAGGTAATATGCTATATTATGCATTCTGAATTTTTATTCAGCTGGGAGCAAAACCTCTCTGGAGTCATCTGTGCCAAGACAGCCAACACACTCCACCCAGCAGCTCCAGCCTAAACCCAGAGATGCTGGGCTTCATTAGGGAGATACCTTTGTCTTTGATTAGACACAGCCACTTACAGGATTTCACACACAGGACTGCCCACAGATCTCTCAAAGAACACTGTAAATACATTTATGATGCAGCCTCTGAACCTCATAAGCCACGGATAAATCCTCTCCAGAGGAGGGGCTGGCACAAAGCTTTGCCAACACACCAGCTGTATTTGCCCAAGCCTTTGGCTGGCTCTCACGGTGTGTCCTACATGCTGGCCAGACCCAAACATGCACCAGGGCAATGTCACCCACTCCCCCTCTGCTCAGGAAAGTATCGTTTCCCTTTAAAGCACACAAGCCATGGCAGCACAGGTACCTACACCCTGCTGTGCTGTCAACACGTGCCAGCGCTCAGGAGTGTCAGAAGAGCACAAACACAAACTCCTTCGAGCATCAGGCCTTCGCACCACCCTGGATTTGGGCTTTTCACACACTGTGTCCCCTAAGGGGAACAAGCTTCTGTGAAAACTTTGGAAACAGCTTTGTGAAAGCTAAAAACATGACTTGGCTTCTAAGCAATCTTATCCACGCAGGTCTTCTCACACCCCGGGTATTGCAGCATTTATCCTCTGAGCCACATTCCTGGCCCACACTGAGCAGAAACTTCATGCAAAGATCCAGGTAAGGATACAGCCCTAGGAGAACATCCTCCAGCCCACCATTGAGGAGCACCCCCAGCACACGGGCTGGGCATAGGCTGCTGCTTTTTGAAACACTGGGGTTTCCTTACGCCATTAATGCAGCAAGGAAAGGAGAAGAAGAAAAAAAAAAATAATAAAATCTAAGCTGAGGCAGGTCTAACCTCCTGGAGCTGGATTAACAACTGAGAAATGCCAGGGAACATTCCTCACTGTCATCAGCGAGCATCAGCCACTTGCCTCACTGGAGTTGGGGCTCTGCTCCTATTCAGAAGCCAACACCGCTCATCCCACAGCCTGTGCCTCCTTCCCCGCAGCACAGCCGAGCCTGGCAGCACCACCGGAGCAGACATGCTGTGTGAGCATATCCAAGGTGCCTTTGGGCATCCTCTTGTCCACAGCCCATGGGCTTAAATATGAGAATTGGTCCCGTGTGCACTTCATGCATTACTTGAAACCTAGACACTTCCTGTAAGTTGACCAAGTATGATAAAATGTTTTTAAAAGACCTAATTTGAAGGTTAAAAGCCACTGGACCAAACACATCTTGAAAGTTAATAAAACGGCTTCTGCTGAAGTAAACACCTATACTTGCACAAAGTGTTTTGATGTTGATGGCATTTGTTTCAACAGCACGGGCATTTTCCACATTCCATCCTGAAACCATACCCATTTTCCAATTTAAAAATTATTTGAGCTTTCTGTTTAAAGTCCAGTTTTCCCTGAAAGGATGTGAAATGGCAGATATGCCAAATGGATATTTGCTTTTTATTAACCTCAATGAGGCCCCAAGTTCTTCAAAAATCTTTACAACTTGAGTATTTTGTAAAAAGGTCCCAATTTCCTCCACTCCTCCAGAAAGCAATTCCTGTACAAAGCACAGTCACAACTTTGCCATTAACCACTTTCACATTAGGTGTCTGATCCCACCAAAAAATAACAAATATTGGATACCAAATACAAATCCTCTAAAATATGAAGCATATTAAAGGTGAAAACTTTGGCTGGCTACACCGAGTGCCACCACCAGCTAATAGTACAGGATTGTTTTCCAAGAAAAATTTCTAAGAACTGAGTGACTCTCTTAGACTAAATGAACCACAATTTAAAAAAAAAGCACCAGATGCCTGAATTTGGCTTGAACTGGAAAATCCCAGAAACACCAGGCATTGCTAGAGTAAAGTTCATTGCACTGCAGCTGCTATCGCACCTCCAGTTATCAAGGTTAACCTTGTTTTTAAGGTTTTGGCTACCATATCATGAAGTAACTTTTAAAAATATATATTTTACCAATTTGAATATTTTAAGAACACAGTGTAAGCTTCTTAACCAGAGAGTAAATACAGAAAGTATTTTAATCACTAGTTTTGATTGCTGCTTTATAGGATTTATTACTTTACTACTTCACTGAATTAAGGCAGGAAATTAGGAACCAAGTTCACAGTGCAGGACCCTCCTAAGAACAAGTTTGACATGAGATCTGTAATGAGGCATTTGCTTTGAGCATTTACTGTGTTGTGTATAGAAGGATACACCACTGAGACAGAGCCTACCTGTGAAGTTACAACCCAGATTTCAAACAACTTAAAAGCTTTTGAGTATTTAAGACTTATTCTAATGCAGTGAGCACACAGCAGGGCTGCAAAAACAGGACAAGGAAACCATCATCATCCTTATCCATTTGCATGGAGCATCAGCATTTAAGTGAAGGAGGAGAGAAAGCACACTGAGATTTTAATACTTCAATAAGATCTAGAAATTAGCAGCTCCCAGAAAGTTTGCAGGACCACATAGGTGGTGGAGGAGCAACAAAAGGGCGATGTACAACAAGGAGGCTGAGCCTTACCTGGTGTACACAGGACTTGGCATTCAGAAAGAACAGCTCTACTGTAGTTTTGTCCTTGAGAAAGGAAATGCTTTCAATGTAGAATCTGAAAATTTAAAAAAAAAAAAAACAAAACAGTTACTTTCTTGAGGAGGTTTCATCTTCCTCCCAAATAATTTTATTTCCTCAGTGTTTTGTTCTCTAGCAATAAAATAGCACAGAGGAACTACAAAAGCTACTGCACTTAATTTCCTGCCCATTAGGAGGGAACAAGCAGGAAATCACAGGCCAGCAGCACACCGGGAACGACAAACTCCTTGTTCAATAGATCATAGATATCTGATGATTTTTCATCTCATTTGAAAACCATTTCAAATGCTAAAAGGCTAAAGCCCATCTCTCCTATGCAGATAAAGCCACAGGGCTGGCAGCAGCCCTGCAGGAGCATCTGGGAGGAGAGAACAGCCATGGGGTACGAGCCATTCACTGTGGGAACAAGCAAAAACAGAACCCACACAAGGAACGCTTTGGAATCAGCTCCATCTCATCCAACACATCCATCCTGATGACAACCCCCGAAACCAGGGCTGCAACTGGCCCCATCTTACAGACACCACTCTGCGCTGTGCATCGTCCTCCCCGGCCCCGACTTCCTCCTCCCCCAGTGCATCACACAGGCACTACCAATAAAGGAATCCTATTACTGGTTACTCTGGCCCAGCCAAGGTTAGCAGATGGGTCCCAGTTTGTTCCAGAGCTACACCAAACAGCACGTATGCCACTGGCACTCTGCAAAAAAATCACACACAACCTGTCTGTGCACTTCTGACTCACTTGGGGCATTGAACAAAACAGCGCTGAGACACATTAAATGGTGCAGAGAAAACACATCCAGAATTTGAGGAGCACAGAACTGCCAAGTCAGTTTAAAGAGAGACACACTTGCGTGAATGTGGTCCTGTCAATCCTCCTTTAGCTGGATCTGAAAGCAGGATACCTGTGCTTCAGCTGCTCATGGAAGATGGATGTGTTGGGTCCGGGCTCTCCCACCCAGTGCTAGACAGAAAGTACACTTGTTTTCCAGACAAAGACCTGGGTCACCACCACCATCCCCAGCAGCACAGACCACACCAGGGCTTCTCTGTGCCTTGCCTTTGCTAGCAGGAGGGTTGGCTGGCCGACACAGGGCATGCAGTGCACTGCATTTATCAGAACCATGCCAATCCCTCCCACAGCCCCACAGCTATCCTAAGGCTCCTCACAGCCTCAGGCTCTGCCCACTGGTCTCTTGGTGTACATGATTTGCAAGACACTGGAAGAAGTCCACAGCAGCAGCACAGAACACATGCTAACTTTAATGCTTCCTACCACCCACTTCACTTATTGGGAACGTACGTGGTATTTATGCTGTGACTTGAGACCAACAATACATTAACTAGTAATTAATATTTCACGTTCCTTCTGCATGTTCCATCAAATTAATTTTAAAGCACTCCCCAGAAATTAATTTTAAAGCACTCCCCAGAACGCCTCTGCAGCATAAGGCGATAATCTACCCGTTTCACAGGCACCCATCCCGTCCAACAGGCAGACCCAACACCCAGCCTGTCCCAGACATTTGAAAGGCTATTTTACATTTCCACGACTCACCTTGCACAGAGAACTGTAGGAGCCACAGGCATTTCCACCCTCTCTTGATTGCACCTGATTTTTTTTTTCCAACAGCTTTGCTAAACTTCAAATACACTTGAGTGTTTCTCTCCAGAAATGTAGAGCAGAGGGCAGGAGCCTCGCTCTTTGTCTTTTCCCAACCTACTGCCAAGACCAGCCCTTCAATGGATGGACCTTCCATTGCCTGCTAAAGCCTTCCTCCCTCCATTGAGCCAAAAAGGTGATTTTCCTCAACTAATGACCTCATTTACACTCACAGTTTCTTTCAACTACGAGTCAGGCATGGCTGACTCTTACCCTGAGAAGCAGGACAGCAGCCCTGGCTCTGTGGAGAGAAGCTCCCAGTCACTGCCGGTCCAGAGCAGGAGGCTGTAGGATCCATGGATTCAAGGAGAGGGCACATGGGAGGCGTTGCCCCCTGCCAGGTCTGCACACTCTGGTTCTTCTGTGGTACGAGCTGTATGCTCTTAACACCGCAGTACAGATAGGGAACAGCGGACCACAGAGATAAGGATGCTCAGGGGATGAGAGGCATGTTTGGGAACAGCAAAGTACATTGTGCTTTTATTTCCGATGCTGTTAGCATCCTCGAAACTAGAATTATGCTTTTTTACATCCTAAATCTGCATCATAGAGTCCTTTACCACCTGTGGGTACCATATGAAAACTTACATGACAGGACTGAATTTATGCCAGCTGAAGAAAAATTATTAAAATCTGAAAAGATTGTGTTTCATTACTGAACAGAAAAAGCTCAGGGCTGAGGAGTTATGAACAAAAGGAGGATCATAACCAGATATCTGCGGATCCCCCCCATTTCCAGTATCACTACTGGAAACTGTCCAGTGCAGTGCTGAAGGACACCGAGAACTGATGGTGCTGCACATTCGCCACTTGTTATGAGAAGAGCAGCTCAGTGTCCTGCCTCGTTACACCTGCATCTCAAACAGAAGTGACACCAAAGCCGTATTTATTCTATTCATGGCTGGACCTATTTCCAACACACAGAAGGCATGATGGGCGCAGGAGGGCTTGCTCAGCCCAAGGGACACCCTGTGTCTGCCATTGCATCCACCACCGTCACATCATGCACAGCCAGAGACTGTCCAGTGCTGGGGAATGATGGCCAAGGGCTGGGACCCTGCTAGCCCTTCCGTGTCACTTGTCCCACAGCCAACTACGCTTTTCCATTCAAGCCACAGGACCACATAGCTGCAACTGTGTATTTCAGCTGCTCTCATGTGAGTTTAATTAAGGCATAGGTTATGAGAAGGCAAATGTGTTCACACAAGATAAGTGTCTGAACTAACCACCCAAGGCATATGCCATAGAGCAAAGGCCTGCAGTCACTTACTTATCCAAAAAGTTTTAATAAAGTAGAGAGCTGCAGGTTTTGAAGTGGCTTTTCTGCTGGAAAATCTATTTTCTATGGATCAGACAGCTTCTATATTGCTAATTATTTCTGTATCCTCTTCCCCCTGCTCTGCTGCTCACTCTCTGCCCACCTCCTTGGCTCCTAATTGCTTGGTTTGGATCTCATGGCCCCGGAGTAGTCAGGCTTAAAATTAGTTTCTTGAAGTTGATCTTTCCAAGCCAACTCTTCACACACTAACTCTTACCCAGGTCTCTGCACACCCTGTCCTGTAGAGGACCATCTTGCAAGAGAGAGGGCCAAAATGAACATCACGAGACAACAGCACTAAACCCAACCAAAGAAATGCTCAAGTCCTGGGATTGCCTTCCCAGCTTTCTTGGGCAGTCACAGATTTTAGCCTCCCAGATCCTCAAACACATTCAATACATGGAAAATCACATCATCCCTTTTAAAATAGATTTTTTTTTTCTTTCTGTAAAAAGTGAGGAAGGGAAGAGAAGCTCTGAACTCCATCACAAATAAGCACATATTCAACAAAACTAAAGTGCTGCTTGTCTGAACCGTTCCCTCAATGCCCAGGGTGTGGAGGATGTGGAGAGGCAATGGTGCCAACCGACCCAACTGCACAAGAGGCTCCACTTAGAAGTGCTTCAAATAATGAAGCACACAAGGCATAAATTTACCGAGATATGAAAAGCAAATAAGGTCAGTCTGCTCTCATTTTCCTCAGACTGTAAGGAAAACAAAAACTCCAACAATATTAAGAATGATGCTTGGTCTTTTCTGCCAGCACAGCTCTGTCTCATAGGACATGGTTTTTTTCAGGCCCTTAACCAGCAGAGCTTTGCCAGCAAAAGCCCTAAAGTAATGCAATTACATTGGCCAAAATCATCACTTTGCCAGGGATTTTATTCTCTCCTGGGGACTGGCTTAAGCTGCATGAGCAAAGAAGCCATCAGCAATCCCTTTCAAGTACAGACAACCCTTAAGCAAACAGAATAAGAAGAAAAAAAGTTAAGTATGATTGTTTAAATAAATTTAGCACTATTACAGACAAGTCAGGCAAAGAAGATATTTAAATTATGGGGTTTTAAACAAAAACCCTAGGAACAATGTCCTAGTAAGAGTTTAAAAAGTAACAGGTTCCAAGCTACTTTATTCTGTAGTTCAACACAAAGAGAGCTGCACTTATCCAGGACCTAATCTCCTTCTAAAAATAACATATCCCTTTGACATTTATTTCCTTTATCAAATCCGTAATCAGTTCTTTTAAACAAAACCCCCTGGTGATAAATAAGCCCAAGTGGTAACGTATTCTTTGTGGAAACAATTACTCACCTAACAGCAAAGTACAAAGTTGCCGGGCCCGGTTTCTTGGGCAAGTCATGGTCCAGGACTCTGTGATCCAGCTGCAGCCAGACGCTCTGACCTCTGCAGAAACAGGTTGGGGAAGCGGTTAAAAACTGGGACAAGGTTTTTTCAGTGCTCGTGTTTACTCTAAGTGTAAAAAGTGTGAGATCCAGCTGAGGCAGGCAAACATTTTATCCAATTACCTTTTTTCTCACTTTCAGATTTTGATGCAATTCAGTAGAGAATGCTCTCTTTTCACTTTTATTTTCAGCTGCAGCACAGAAGTCACAGCATGGCATGCAGAAAAACAAAGTATTATTGAAATACCCTCCTTTGCTATGGACAGGGACACTTACACTGACATGTCTAGCAGGGGGATCTGATCTGCAGCAGAGGCTGGACCTTTGCCTACAGCAGAAATATGTCAGACCTCTTCCGGTGCACTGGGACCACAGAAACACCCTCCTTTGCTATGGACAGGGACACTTACAGCAGCAGAGGCTGGACATTTGCCTACAGCAGAAGTATGTCAGACCTCTTCTGGTGCACAGGGACCACACAGCTCTGCATTCAGACCCCCCACCACTCCTGTTCTGCATCGTCCCCAGCCCCGGTGTGACTTAAAATCCCATTTTGAAGCAGAGTTTACCGCAGGCACACTCATTTAACAAGGCAGGTGCATAAAACCCAGTTCTATCCATAGTGCCTTCTCTGATTGAAAAGGGAACGAAGACAGAAAAGAAAAAAATCCCCCTGAACCCCCATAACCTCCCTGAGGACCCAGGGGAAGCAGGAGCCCGTGGCCACCCTGAAAGACTGGGCTGTGGGTGCCCTCCAGAGGCCACACGCTCCCTCCAAGTGCCCAGCCCATCCTCTGGAGTCCCACTGGTGTTTCTGGGGATGCCAACAGCTTTTAGGTAATCCCCTGGCAGCACTTTAAAGCTCACCATGAGGGAGTGCCAGCAATAAAAAGCCTCCAAAAGAATTTCATGGCAGCTCTTCTGGGGGGTGGAAAAAAGGTCAAGTGCAAAGAGCATCCTTATGGGATTAACAGAAGAGTTGGGAGAAAGTATTTTCCAACACTTGAAAGGACAAGGACATGGCAAAAATATCATAGGGAGAGCCCAAGATGAGAGTGGCTGGTAGAAATAACACACCGCTGTGGTCAGGGCCCCAGAACCAGGGGCTCTGATCAGCTCCACAAACACAAGCCCCTTCCCCAGGGCCAGTCCTGTCCCTGCAGCTGGGAACCACCATGGTGGGGGGTCCCAAACACGGCTCTGGCATGGTTTGAGGGTGAAGGCTGCCATCCAGGACACCATAAACAGCAGCAATGGAGAGCAGCAGGGACTAATCTTATTCCCATCAGACAAAAGGTTTATTTAGGGGCTGTACTAGTGCACAGCTCCACCTCCCCACTGCCCCAAGCAGCTCTGCTCCAGCTTTTTTGGGGAGCTGAAGATAGCTTTTCTGGAAACACCGACCCCAGGGAGCAGAGTCCTGCCTGGGGGTTTGGGTCCTGCATGCAGCAGACGTGGGGAAGCATTTCAGTGCAATGCTGACAGATGAGTCTAAAGACCAGCTGAGATTTCCATTAACCCTGCTGACTCCAGGTTATTGCCATGGGAGCGGATCTGCCACATCACTCCAGAGCCTGGACACAGCATGTCACCCAGCTCGGCAGTAGCTACCAGAGGAGGGTGGCAGAGGATGGGCATCTGCTGGCAGGAAGGGAGGGGTGTGCATTTCAAGTGTGTTTTGCTTTTGCAGTTCTTTTCGGTAGTCTGCAGAATAGCTTGTATACCTCAAGTAAAAGGGAAGTTAGAGGAAAGTTGTTTATGAGAAGGACTAACTTCATATTTCCCTGCTGTTAGGAAAGTTTGGGATTAAAAGACTCAATAATACATTTGAGATCAAAGTGCAAAGCAATAGGAGCAATTCATTTTGCAAATAAATGCAAAATCTTTTTGTTGTTACTACAAACGCAGAGTAGGAAAGCTGAGGGTGTTCATGTGGGAAATTATTGCTGAATCAATTTTTTCCACCTTGTGAGACAAAAATGAAAAGTGAAAGCATCAGGAAGGTATTTTACAAGTACTTTCTGGTTTCTGCCCGGAAGATATTTTCCAAATATTTTCTTTTTTTGTGCCTTCCCCCTTCCTCAGCAAAGCAGCACAAGAGCAAGCTAGGAAAATCTTTCTTCTTCAAAAGAAAAAGCCATTTTTCCATCACACTCAGCTGCCACGGTGTCAGGGATAGGTTTCACATTGCAATAGTTACACAGCTGTTCAAAATAAATGAACATACTTACGTATCATCTATAAACGTTATCCCAAAATACTCCTTTTCTTTCAGGTTGAAGTGTGAAGCCACCAGATCCAGTAACTCCCGAGACAAAAGTTTGGGCTATTAGAAGAATAAAAGTATTTTATTAGATATGAAAAGCCTAGACTGAAATGAATTTAGAATTTTTCTCTCCAAATACTGACACTTATGTACACACAGCCAAGTTAAAACCCTGTTGTACGACTTGACAGAGAAGTGGTTCCATCAGACTCAGGGCAGCCGGATACGGCGTCTCTGTGGAGCCGCGGGATGTGCGGTGCATGGAGAGGGAATTATGTACTTAACCTGCGACACCAAGCTGAGGTGCATGGATCGACCGCTGCTTTCCTCTTTGTAGGGGAAAAAGGCAGTGGCTCAGGCTTTCCTGCACTTATAGCAGGAGGGATTTTTCAATTAAGAAAATACTGTGTACTCGAGGATCTTGTGCTTTGGGTTCTGTTACGGCAGTAAAACATCCCCAAAAATACAGACCTGGCTTCTCTTCTAAGTCACCAAAGAACACCACCACAAGCGATATGTTTAATACACAATTCTGGTGAAAGAAGATGAAAAGCTGAATGCAGAACTGAGGGCAGATATTTTGCCCATCATGCACAAACATCTAAAGGAAGCCCTCCTGCTAACGCGTCTCTGAGGAGAGGCACCCATCCTGAAAGCACGTCTGTTTATTCCACTTCTATGAGTCGCTCTAGTAAGAGACCCAACTTTTCTTCAAGCATCACTCATGCACCAGCCCCCAACAGTACCGCTAAGGAAAATAAGCGGAGAAATCTCACACCATGCTACCGGTGCCCAGAAGAGAGGAGTCTTTACCTGAACCAGCAGCTCCAAGGTCCTGTCATCGAGGAGATGCACCTGGCAGTGCCGGCCCTCTGTCATCTGCGAAGACAGCAACACAGCCCCATGAGGAAGGGCAGGACCCACCGCGTTCCTGGCTTGCACGGGCCCACATGGGCCTCAGCGTCAAGGACAGTGTGGAGCAAGTGTTTAATCTGCACCGATAAGGGAATCAGCTTCGTACCAGAGCCACATGTCCTTCTCCAAGGACTTGGTCTGGGGAGCTGCCTCAGCACTCTCGGCTCCCACCAGCTTCAAATAGGCATTGAGGGTGCTGAGCAGCACTCAGGATCAGATAGAAGTGACATAAATGCTGTGACAATTTAATCTGAGGTTGAACCAGCCTGTCTAATACCATAGCCAGAAGCAGCAGCAATGGTCTTTTGCTCCAGTGAGGAGCAGAGGTGACCAGGGACCCATAGAATCCCCATCGATCCAACCCTCCCTGCAGGTGGGTCAGCCCAGATTTGGTCCCTCAACAGAGAACCTGCTCTCTAGTCTAGATGGAGTCTCTACCGGCACATTAATGCTCTCCCTTGGACAAATTTTCACAAGCTTTAGAAGTCATTGCCTCCATAGGATTCCTATAGAAGTGCTTGCACATGCCAAGACAGGTGCTTGAGCAGAATGATTAAGAACAGGATGAGCTTTGCAACCTCTGATATTATATCTGGACCATCTATTCCATGTCACATTTATCTCTTGCAAATAATGTGTCTTTCTCTCTTTAAGAGGACAGTAATTCAGAAATAGCTGCACATTAGGCCCTTTTAATATCTGCCCTTTGAAATCTAATACATTTCCACAAAAGCTTTTACATTATTTAAAATCTGTTCTAATTCTGGGCTTCTCACCGGCTTTGGCGAGGACTGGCTTTGCAACGCTCTCTGGGCGAGAGCTGGTGAAGGAAACCTCGATTTTATATTTATTCTCCCAGCCTCAGAGTAACTAATTTTCCCAACAGCACAAGCTTCTCGCAGACTATAAATTCTGAGCTGTGAGCAGAGGCTGAAGGTGGTTCGCTTAGACAGGGGCTCCCAGAGGGATTTAACACCAACATGTGGTAGTTTCTCCTTTCACATCCCTCTGGCTCCACAGGGATGGGGACAAGGACAGGGCTGAGCTCTATTGCCACCAGCACCCCTTGTCACCTTCTGCCCTGGGATACCACATACCCAAACCTTATAAAAACTGAAAAATAAATACAAGTTATACCCAGTAGCAGTACAATTTAAAAGAGACCTCCCACCTCCACAGTGCTGCCCCCGCATCAACGTGTGGCTGTTTGCACAGTGAGGGCTGCTGAGACACTGCCACCTCTGGCACCCGTCAGCCCTCTCAGCAATAAGAAGCCAAATTAACAAAGCTTTATTGTTTCAACTAATTGAGCTCATTTGGACCAAAAGCCGGGAGGGAGCCCCTTCCTGAGGAACTCTGCGAACTGGTCAGCGACGAGGGTCTGGGGCACAACTCTGATAGCGTCTGGGAAAACAGAGCTACGGCATCTGCGGCACCAGCACTGGCAACTTATGGAACTGCTAAACACGTATCATCACATCGCTCATCAAAACAGCAATACCGGTAAAAGGACCATTTGCAGAGTGAACCTAGCTGAAAGAAATCCCTTTTCATTTCTCCTACTGCTAGTAATGTGAATTTGTACAGAAGCACCAGCTGAAGCATCACAGAGATTGCAGTGATGTCCTTCATGCAAACCACAGCTGCACCCCTTGGTGCTGAACCCCTCAGTGCTGCACCCTGTGGAGGCATCGTCCCAGAGCTGCGCCAGCCCTGCACTTCCAGCAAGGTACTGTTTCCAGTGCTTTATCCTTCAGGTTTTGGAAGCAAAGCTGCAGCATCCCAGTTTTGGCTTCCAGCATGCTCCCTGCAGTTTATCTGCTCACCAAACACACCGCCTGGAGCCCTTAAATCTATTACGATCTGATCACGGGTCCATTTGTTCCTGAGAGATGAAGGTCTGCCATCGTGTACTCATAAATAAATCGGATGTTACCATCAATTAATCATTTCATCAGTGCACCCTTCAAGGTGCTGCATATTTCTGACTCTGACATACTGTTACCAATCCGCCCCTGTTGTGAAGGGTCTGATCCAATAACATTTTTAAATCATTCCCCATCTGTTGCTCTGAGATAGCACAAGGGTTGCCATTATTTAACTGCTAGCTGCTTTAGTTTTTCACCCACTGAAATCACATTAATCACTTCTGACTGTTTTAATTGCCTCGGTTGTCTATTGTTAAGTAAAAAAGGTTTCTATTACAGCAAACACATCCACAAAGCCTCGTGCTGAGGAGAAAGGAAGGTTGCTGGGAAGATTAAAACATGAAAGAAATACCAACCGTGATCTGTGCTTCTATTCAGCTGTCCCAGGTAATTGCAAAGCACCCTAAACATGAAGTAATTAAACCTCATGATACCGCTGAAGATAGGCAAGATATCACCCCTGATTTTATTGATGAGAAAGCAGAAAACATAAGGACACAGCTTAAAAGTCTCATTTTCAGATATAGATACAGATAACATTTAGCACCTGAGTCTCCAGGAATGTCATCTCAGAAACCACACAGCTGCTTCCCAGTGCTGGAAAGCTCCATCAAGAAGTTGCAGAAGATACCAGGTTGTTTGGTGATAAAGCACTGTGAAATATCATTCCTGTGACAAACCTGTCAGCTCCCACCTCTATCCCTGGAGCAACATGTGGTGATGGATCTGTGTCCCCCCAGGAACTCTGTCACATGGTGGGACATGACAGCAATGTCCAGGGCCATGAAGTGCCTGCTGCTGGCTGGAGCTCACAGGAGAGACTGCATTCTGGAGCCCTTGGCATTTGCTGAGTGCACCCCTCTGCCCCCCAGCCCACGCACACCTGAGGGCTAGCCCCTGCTAAGATGCCTTCTGCACCTGGGCCGAGAGGCACGAGGTGGATACTCACTGTGTGGCACCGCAGCCTGGCCAAGGAATGCAGATCTGCCAGGGTGACTACCAGCTTCGCATTTGCGGACTCCAGTCCCTAAACAGAGCGGTGTTAACCAGGACAGTCCAAACACCAGCCCTCGTCCTCCTCTCACAAACCCAAGGCTTCAGCAACCAGCACCCTGGCTCCTGCAGCTGTGCAAGAGCTCGCTTCAAGCATCCCCACCCCATTCCTGGTGGGGCAGAGAGCACTTCACTTGGCTCATTCCATACTTACAAATACAACCAGATGCAAATCACTCCCAATTACTATCACGGAGCAACACGAGCCCATCCTGCATCAGGAATGTCACCCACCACAAAGGTCATCTCCAGAAGACAATGCTCTCCTCATACGGATCTGCCCCCGTGTGCACACAGGGCTCCTATGGACAAGGCAATACTCACTTCTTGCAAAGTTTGTTTGTACAGGTGGAAAAACCAAAAGCTTCAGAGGCTACTGCAGCCACCAGACCCGCTCACAAGCTTTGGAGCGTCAATCACCTTTCACCAGCCCCGTATTATCCCAGTGCAGTGATGCAGAGGTGTGCCACAACTGTGGTGCAGCAACGCCACATGCTTCAGCACAGTCACAGTATCATAGAACCATACAATGGTTTGGGTTGGAAGGGACCTTAAAGACCATCGAGTTCCAACCCCCTGCCATGGGCAGGGACACCTCCCACTAGCCCAGGTTGCTCAAAGCCTCATCCAGCCTGGCCTTGAACACTGCCAGCAACGGGGTATCGATGGTCTGGTCCTCTCTCCTCTTGTCTGAAGAGCTAGAGAGCTTCAAAAAGAGGCCTTCACCACCACAGCATCATAGGTCATACAAAGGATTTTGGCCATGGAAGAGTGCCTCCAGCTCAGCAACATGAGACCCTGAGCTCCTGGAGCTAAAGCAGCATAGGGCTCATTTTTACCTCCCCCAGTGACATCACTGTGATTTATTTCCCCACAGCACATCCGCTGTCTCCTCAGGCTCTGGGAAGAGACATGTACTGGGCTCCCCGTCTCTCAGGGCACTGAGTTTCTCAGAGGCCCAACACCCTGGGAGCCCCTCATGCATACATCTTTCATTCAGTATGCCTTGCTAATCTGAACAATAGAATTGATTTTCTATGTTGTTGGACCAATCCATCATGAGATTAGCACAGCTGTCTGGCTCAGTTAAGAGGTGGCATGAGCAGCCTTGAGATATATATGCACACATCTATGTTTTCAGCTCATTCTCATTGATTTTGCATTGTCCGTACAAATAAACAATTGTTATATTTTTGCAACATGCCTCCAAGTTGGTCCCTTTAGTGGTTATTTTTAAAATCTTGCTAATAATTAAGCTGTTATCCAGCAAAAGCAGCAGCACCATAAAATTCATGAAGTATCCCTTGGTCTCATCTCACTCACAATAGGAATTCGTGGAGCAATGTAATGCACAGCCTCATTTTCGGCAAAACCATACTGAGATCCAGGGATGCTGGATTCTTATTCTTTCCCCAAGTCACCTGTAGGCTCTCTGTACAAGCAAGCAATAAAAACTCAAAAATGGAAAAGAATGAAAAGGAGGACAAACACTGTCCAACGTAATATTTTGGTATTACTGCATTTCTGCAGCCCTCCTAACTTACAGGCAGTGCGATTTCAGCAAGAAGCTGATTTACCCAGATCTTCAGATGATGAAGGAGAAGAAACACAATTCTCAGAACCTCCATGTGTGGAAATTAAAGCACAGGGCAAGATTGTGATTCTATACAGCAAGGTTAAAATGTTCAGAAAGGTTTCGCGTAGCTGGAAAAAAACCCCATTTTTTTCCTCCATCTTGCTTGTGACACAAAAATTAAGATTAATTCTCCACCTAAAAATCACTGAGGCAGATTTTCCAAAACATCAGTCCTTAAAAAAAAAATAAAATAAAAAGGCAGAGGGAAAAAAGCCCTACTTCTTGTCTACTTAAACCAATTCCCTGCGATATCCTGAGCCTGAATGTTTATTTGGAGGAAAAAAAACCCAAACAACCATACGCAGGATATTTATACTACTTCTCTTCAGCAGAAACATCCTCCCTGTTCGAAACTGGCTGTTACATGCAATATTTTTAGACATCCATGTGTGTCATCCACTTAGGAAAAAATAAGAAAAAAATAATTAGACAGGGTGTAAACAGGAAAACTCAAAAAAAACTTAAGCCAAAAAAAGCTGACAAAACAACATCTCCTCAAGTGTAACTTTGGAAGGGGAAAACATGAAGGGCTCAGGTCAGAAGCAAACCTGAATGCATTGCGCTCCTTCCAGACCAGATTTCACCACCCAGATCTGGGCAAATTACAGAGACATAGCTTGGCATAGCCAGCTGTATCTGTCACTGTCTCCTATTGCTAAGAATTTTTTTGTTTTGAGAAGGTCTGGAGTCTTTGCTACTAGGGAAATCCAAAAAAAACCAAACCCCTAACCCTAACAACTCTGTGGCCAAAGACGACAGGTTTATACATATTCTGCACATAATTTTGAGATAAAATTGGGAACTGTTTCTACTATCCAAAAGCTCAGAGGTCTGTGCATGCATCCCAGCTGCTCTCATTTGCAATGTGCCATGATTTAGGCTCCAGCTCCCCACATGCACACGCTTGGGGCACGGCTGCATTGCACCGATGGGTAACCAGGGACGGGATCCTGCATCCACATGCTGCTGGAGGTTTTAAAACCACCCCCTCCGTCCAGCATGGCTTCACATCTTTAATACCTTAAACTCTACAAGAAATCTTTTGGAAGTACCAACCCAGCTTTCTTCTTCCCACCTCTCAAGACAAACCCTTTTGCTCTGGGGTGGCTGTTACTGAGCTCCTGCAGGGGCTCTGCCTGGAAAACACCCATGGGTGGCACTGGGGTTCGGTCCCAGCTGCACCAAACTGCACGTGTTATCTCCTTAAGCTCCTTGCAGGGGAACCACGTGAAATTAAACTTCACTGGCAGGTGAATAAACTCTGGAAGACATTTTACAGGCAGAAAAAACCTGCACTGATGCATCCAGTGGTGAGAGAAAGTGGAACCATTTTCACTAAACAAATGGCTGTCACGCAAAGCCTTAAATCCTGCAGTTTTAGAAGTGCAAAGTTGGACTATGGTGCATCGTTATGAGCTGTAAAAGCTTGATCATCTATTCTTGAAATGGGCACATCACAGTGGCTCAAGCAGCCAGAGTGATGAAGAAAATAAAATAGATCGCAAAAAGCAAAAGAGCAATACTCCCACTCACAAGATGCCTGCGGTCAGGAAGGAAACACTGTCCCTTTGCCACACCAACCCACTCTCAACAAAGCCTGAGGCATGGGGGGGCCCAAAACCCAGCCATCCTGCTTTTGATGGGTGACCCAGAGGCAACAGTGCTGCTTTGCAGGTGTAGGAGCCCAGAGAACCAGCCCTGCACTTAAAAGAGAATTTCATCTCAAAATCCCTACCTGAGCTGCAGTTAACCAGCTATAAAGCATCACCAGTAATTTCCTGTAAGGGATATATTTTTTTTTTTACCTAACCCCTCTTCTTTAACTCATAAGCCTGTAAGAGATTTCAAAGCTTAATATTGAAGCCCCTACACTGACCTCAGATTTTCACAGGCATTTAAATGTTGGGGTTATTTTTCCCCTTCAGTCCTGAAGGCATTTAGGATCAGCTCCTCAGCTGCCTTAGATCAGCACTGCTTCATTGACTCTGATACAACCGGATGGCTTACGTCTGGCCTGTAAACGTGCATGGCTTGATAAAAATATGAAATAAGATGCAAGAATGTATTGCAATATGGAGCTGCCCTAACTAGGCACATCTCAGGAAAATAAAAGTCTTTGCCTATCCTTCTGGAAGGAAGGGGCCTGCATGCAGCTGGGGGGAAGAGGGGAAAAAGTTATAATGCTTGAAATGACCTCAGAGTTTCCTGGTGAGTCTGTTGGGAGAGCAAAGGCTTGGCATGTTCCAGCACTCAAAGTGGCTCAAAGTTTTAAAGAAAAAGCAGAAAAATAACAAACAGGAGTTTGGTTTTTATACCAGCATTTCTATGGAAACTTTTTAAAAGGATTTGCCTAAGTCTCCAAAAATGCTTTGATGCACACTTCTGCTCGGCCTGTCTGCAGCCCACGGGTCCTCCCTGACCCAGGGCAGGTGCCTGTCACTGAATGTCCCATGGTGGGAGACACAGATGGGTGTGGGATGTTGGAAGCACCCCACCCTCACAGGGATGTAGATCTGGGCAAGGACAAAGCACCCCCAGCCCACTGCTGCACCCCATTGCACCATGCACCTCTCCACCACCTCCTTTGCCCCTGAGGGGTGCAGTGCAAGAGCCCCCAGGTGATGTCCTCTGCATGGTCACCCTCCCCTCAAAGTCTCCTGGACTCGCTGATACCTCCTGCAAAATACAAAGGGTTGACTCTGGGTCCAAGAACTCAGGTTTCCCCAGTCACTGCACACACCAGCCTGGGGAGCTGGGGGGTTCCCTGCCGTGGTGCCACAGCCTGGCTCATGCAGATATGATAAAGCTTGCTGTGACCCCTTCAGAGGCAACAGCAGAGCTTCCATAAGCTTCACAGGGCGCAGATCATGTCTCCAGATATACTGCCTCTTCTTCCTAATCTTCAAGTCACAAAGAAACCTTTGGCTGAAGTCCTGGCTCCAATGTAGTCAATGAATTTTGCCATTAACTTTAATAGGGCCAGGATTTTGCCTTAAATCATTTGTTATCTTGCTATTAACCTTAACAGAATCCAGTATCTGCTTAATGTTAAATAGCCAGCGATGCACTGAAGTGGCTGGCTATGTCTTTCACCCTTCGTGCTATGGCAGGCCATCCTGTAAAACCCATCACACCTCACCAGGGTCACTCCAAGTGCTACCTCCATCCTTCCCCAGGGCTGCAGAGCCCACCCTGGCTCTGCACTCTCCCGTCCCAACATTTATGGGGTTGTAAGGACTGTACAGAGCCATTCCCAACCTTGGGATGTCCCTGAGCTTGCCTCAGAACCAGACAGGGGACAAACACTTGAAGACCTGATGAATACATATACAGAAATAATGTTTTAAGATGAGACAGGCTGGAGAAAACTTACTTAAGTGCAAGCTGGTACAAATGCGCCTTTGATGATGCTTTCCATGGAAACGTTGGCTCTGCTGAAGTTTGGCAAAGAGTTAGAGATAAAACACAGTGCCTGGAACAGGGGGCTGAGAGGCTCTCCATGTTACATGGCACCTTCCTAAAATAGCCACATGAACTGAAGATACACTGAAAAAACTGTCTCCTGCAGAGCATCAACTGACTTTCATGTAAGCCCCACCAGCTGAGCCAGTGAAAAAAATCTGGCAAAGCAACAGCCCAAGTGCTCTCACTGCAGGCACTGTGGCTTCTCAGGGCCAAGTGCCAACACACTCTCCATGCAGTTCTCCTTTTCCCCCTTTATTCTACTTTTTCATTGCAGGGAATGGCAAATCTAAGGGACTCTTTCACTAGCTTTATTAGTGGTTTGCTGATTTGTACAGTACAACAGGCACAGCCTCTTGTGGTCATTAGAAAGATCCCACTCACTGGAGCAGGCTGGGGGGCTCTACATCTCATCGTCCTCTCCCAAAATGCTCAAATGCAGTGCTCAGAAGTAATGAGTACACCAATTAAAAAACACTCAACAAAACAAAGAACAACAAAACCAGTGACAAATTAAAATCCAGGGAACAAATTAATTCAGTCTTCCTCAAAATTAGAAGTATCCCAGCCAGCAGATAAACCCGTTTGTCAAGAGCAAAATACAAACAGGAGAGCTACTGCTTCTTTGGTCTCTATCAGCAGAAATGTAAAAAAATTGACTCCTCTCCTTCCCCCAAGGGAATCTTACAGTGGGGCTGCCTTTCCTGATGCTACCAATGGTGGCTTCATGTACCCACTGCTGCCTGACCCTCCCACGCAGGGTGCAGGGGTTGTTCACCCACAACTTGGGCACCAGCACCCGGTGGAGCGTGCTGCATGCACACAGGCAGCATTGGTTCTCGCGGCATGAGGTTCAACGGCTGCAGAAAAGCCTTCACTGGCTCTGCTGGCCCCATGCTTTTCAGCTGACAAGTGGCATCCAGACAGCATTTCACTGCTCCTGACACTGCCAAAGGCCACGGGATCTTGCTCGCAGTGTTATCAGTAGATGCTGAGTCCCTCTGACAGAGGGGGGGAAGTTACCCAGCTTCCTGAAGAACAGAATACTGCTGCATCAGTATTCTCTTTATATTAAATACAGGTGTCTCATACCACTTCCCCACCACTTTGCCATGTATTTAAAATAACAGGAAGAAAAAAAATACGCAACTCCACACCTAATCCTAAAAATCAGGAAAATTAATAGGAAACAATCGTGCAAGTCTGCCACAAATATCAAGTCAACTAAATACTTCATCCAACATCTGCTTTCCTTGGCAGAACACAGCTGGTAAATTAGTGTCTGATGGAGATGTGCTTATCACCAACAGCACTGAGGCACTGCTGGCAGGTCATTACTTGTACATGAGCCCATGGTGATGTTTTGTTCCAGTACAATCTCCTGGGAACTCAGGGGGGGAAAAAAGATCCCGTGGGATCAGAGAGCTTCCCTGATGGTACCTAACAGAGCAAACACTGTGCCAGTCCTGGAAAGGGCACTGGATGGAGGAAGCAGCATCCTCTGTCCTGGACTGAACAGTACCCACCACAGGGCAGGACTGGATTCCAGCCCTCCTGGAACCTGTTATGACCTTCGCTCCTCAACCAGGAGGTCAAAGGCAAATCAGTTAAGCTCCTGTTTCTTTGCTTAAGTCTCTACAAGACAAATCTCAGGAGACAGTCTGTGCAGAGCTTCTGGTTACTTTTCCTGTGTTTTCCTCCACCCCAGAAGCCATCCCTGACCCACTTGAAACAGAACCTCAGCTTTCCCTGTTATAGGAATAGTTACAGAAGACTAAAAAAATCCCCTTTGAGAAGACTTTTGCATCCCCAGAGACCTGCACCCTGCCCTTGCTGCCTCTTTGCTTCTCCTCAGCCCTGAAGCTCTCTTCCATCTTTAACAACTTCTCCCAGGCTGCTCCTCCATCCCCTCCACCAAACTTCTTGCTTCTCCACCACCTCCCTCCTCACCCCTCCACTGGATTTTTGAGGGAAGGCACCTGAGGCAGGAGACACAGGCAGAGCAAGCTTTGACCAAATGTCAGCCATCCTCTCCAGGCAGCACCATGTCCCCTGAGGGCATCTTGCATCTCTTCCCATCCTACCCCATCAGGATCCTTGCACCCAGCTCATCCTCATCCTCCCCCTGGACTGATCAGCTGCTCTTGTGCTTGGCAGCAGCCCCTCAGAAAACCCAGACACCAGTCTTGAACAGACATTAAGTAAGCAGGCAAAAAAGGCTATATCACAAGTCCATCAGAACTGCCTTTAAATCTGTAACTCTCAAAAAAAAAAAGCAAAGAGCAAGCAAATAAACCAAGAAAAGCCTGAAATCCTAAGCTCTTTGGAAGAAGTCAAAATAGCAGGTATTGGCTGCACCAGGCGCTGAGCAGCGTTTCTGGGGCACTGAGCCAGGCTGCCCAGCGCCAGCACCTTGCCAGGCACTCAGGGTTTGACAGATTTGGACTACTGCACACTCTGCTTTTAAAGCAAAACAAGCTCTGTGGATCAAAGGCTCTTTCTCAACGGCCGTTAACGAGCTCCATGAGCACTTGCTGCATCTCCAGTGCCAGCCTCTTCATGAGGTTTTGTTTTTTTTTCTGGGGGCAAGAGGGGTGGGGGACCTTACTGATGAGACATTTAATAGTTACATGCTGAAAGGAGCTACTGTACCAGGAACTGGCCACCTCTTCTCGGGACTCATGAATCTGTCCTTTGTTCAGTTAAATCATATCTCAGAGCAGGCTAGAAGGGTAATCTCTGAAAATGCTTTTTCTCTGTAATCAGAAATTACAGACCTGCTCTTCAGCTGCAGCAGCAAAGTGACCAGAATCCAGCCTGGATTTAGCACTTTCCAACAGCAGCCAAGGCAGCACTTCCAACAAAGGCAGGAAAAAGCATCTGTAAATGCTGGGAGTAAACAAACAGTCCCTTATCTCCACAATGGAGTGCAAAAGATGCAAAGAAGTTTTAATGGAGTGATCTTTCAGGGCAAAAAATGAACAAGCAAAAATGTTTCAGCCAGCACTACCAAAACACCCCAAAGGCAAACTGACTTTGCTCCACCATACTCTCCTGTGCTCCCAGCTCCAAGCTCCGCATGATGTTTAAGTCAGGAAAAATGTAACAGCACTAAACAATGTTATCTGTTCCTGCTAAGCATCAGAAATTAAAATATAGCCTCTTACCTCCAAGCCACGCACCCTGCTGGTTTAAAAGGACTGGAGAAACCCAAGAAGCATGTAACAGCATGCATGTACTAAGTCTGCATGTTTTCTGTACATGAGAGTTGGAGGAAAGAAGGGAGACACGATCCCGGACTTCTTCTGTTGCCATATAACCTCAAGGAAGTGACCTTCGCATTTGATTACAGATTCAGAAACAAAAGCCTTTCCAGCGTGAGTCAGGGCACACAAGAGGTCGAAACGTGATTGTTAAAAATGGAGGCGAGCTGGGAAAGCATTACCATTATCTTTTTATTTCCTTTCTAATATTAACCCCTTTATTATGAAACAAAACCAAGCGGAAAAAAAAAGGCAATTACCAACCTAAGACACAGCACAAGGTGCCTGCCCTGGGGCAGTGAGACACCTCGCTGTGGGACCACAGTCCCCACCAGCCCCCCTGCGAAGCAGCAGCTGGCCAAGGACCCCCACGCCAACAGCTCTGTGCTTGCTGGGAGCTGCCATCACCCCTCCGGCTCTTCCTCCCAACACATCCCCACCCAGAGGACAGAAGGGACCTTTATGCCAAAACTTGGCATGGGGCTAAAACTTCAAGCCACCTCCGCTTTCACCCTTTGGGACTGGGGAGGCTCACCAACTGATCTGGAGGAACGAGGATAAGAAAAGATCCCAGAGCATCTTCCCAGCCTGCCTGCCCTCGCTTCATATGCTCACGTCTCCGCAGTCCCTTACTACGACAGACGGCCCCAGGAATGGTGTTTCACTGCATTTCCCAAACCCCTTTCCAAAGCACGGGTCTGCTGCCTCTGATGTGGGCACTGCATGCCGGGGAGGGAACCGGGGGTGCAGACAGAGCTGACACCCTTGGCCGTCAATCTGAATTTGTGGTCATCGATCTGAATTTGTTCTGGGGACAGGGATAATCTCCTGGAGTGCAGTTTGCTGCGGGTAGAGGGGTAAAGTCAGTCATCTACCTGCTTCTCCCTTTGCAGGACTGTTTTCTGGGTGCAAAACACCGAGTTATACTTTGTCTCCCCAATTTCTTCTCTTGTGCATCAGCCAAGGCTTCACACACCTCCGGGCTTTGTCGAGCAACGCTAACTGTGTCAGTGTGTCAGGCAAGTGCACAAAACTGAGCTGTCCTCCAAAAGAAATGTCAAACGACTGCATAACACTGCTTTCACAGAAAACAGGAAAAAAAACAAAAAACCCCCAAAAAACCAAAACAAAACAGAAAAAGCAAAGCACTATGCACCCGAGCCCAGAAGGCTGTAACCTCCAGAGCCCCAACCTGACCTCCAGGCAGGTACGCAAGAGGCACAAGGTCTCAAATTTACACACACAGTTATTTCAAAAATCTTAAATACAAGCCTGTTCCTCCCTCACAAACACAGCTCAGCATTATTAACTTCATTTTGTGCAACATGAAAATGGGTACCCAAGCTTTCCAATCACCCCCCGGACTCACATCCTCAGGCCACATGGGTTACAGGAGGCAGGCTGATGCCAAGGGAACAGCACAGCCCAGGACCACAGCATCCAACATTGGCTGGAAGATACAGGCCAGGGAGAGCATCACAAAACACTACCAGAGCGGGGAGGAACTCTGGACACACACCAAGACAACCTCACCCGGGAGCAAGAACAGCCTCTTCCCTTTAGCTGGATGCTCTTCTTTGGTTATTTATGCTTCCCTCTGAGCAGTCACTATGCACAGAGAGGACAAACCATGAAGACTTTTACACCCCAATATTTATGATCCACAGATCTATTCTATCAGAAAAAAAAGTTCAACACCCGGAACAAACTAACTTGCTTTTATCAGAACAGGAAGCAAGAATCTCAAACTTCTGAAAGCAACACCTCAAACCCACAGTTCCCACTTCTCAGAGGTACTGAGCCCTCTTGGTCCAGCAAAACTCCCCGAAACAGGAGGTTTGTATACCAGGCATTTGAGGCCAACAACACACTCTATTAAGCTGCAAGGCACAGAGTAAAGCCAGAGCCTTAGTGATGCTGCTGGGAAGAGCAGCAGGGCTGCGTGGTCCACACGATCAAAGAGCGTGAGCCAGCCCCGCTGCCCTCCATCAATCACCAGCAATCCAAACACCTCCAGAGAACAACTCAACCCAGCTACCCCAGACACCTGGGATGCAGTGAGGTGCCAGAGGTGTCTCGCCCTCCTTGTTTAATACAGAAGAACTAGCTTTGATCTAATATCCACCTTTTAAATAGCTGCAGACAGATTTTTTTTCCCCCCAAAGTTACTTCATAAAAGTTAATATTCTCACAGTCAGGAGACTACAAAAGCTTTCCACACAATGCCCAGTATCACAGTTTCATGAAGAAATCATGAGCTGGCCCCACATCAGGCAGGAGGATGCCATGTCAGGTCCAGTCCAGCCAGCTGGTCCAGACTGTACCAGCAACCTAAGGGGTGGCAGCCGAGACAGTTTTGGGAGAGTATTTCAGAGTAATAAACTTGTGTTTGTCTCCAAAACACAGAAGCCAAAGCCCCAAAATAAGATGGAAAATAGACAGTGAATCATGTTTCCTTGGAGAAATGACGTGAAGGTTACCTGGGTGGTGCCAGCCTCTGCCCTGCTGGAATAACCACAGGGACAGGAATAGCTGGAGGAGGGGAAAGGCACAGCTCCTTGGAGGATCCAGGGCTTCCAAACAAATACAGATCTGGGCTCTGTAATTCATCTCTACCCTGGGCCACAGAGTTTTTCTAACCCCAAAGAAAAATTAGAGTTTAAAAGAAATACAGCATACCTGTAAGAGGTTCCAGCAGTGGAAAGCTGCTGGAGCTGCGAGAGTCAAACAGGGGAGCAGTCTCTGCAGTCCAGGGGCCATGGGGAGAAGAGCTGGTGTCTGGGGAGAGCAGCACTGCGACACCTCCCCAAAGGGCACGTAACCCCGCAGCTAACGCAGCACAGCCCAGCCTCTCTGAATGAGGTGAGCAGATGCAACATGCTTGATATTAGAGAGGAATTACTCACTCCCACTTTCACTACAGCTTAGCAAACACCAACTTGCACATCTGCTGCCTGCACCTGCCCAACCAGATTGCCAATAGCCTTCATCTACACCAACACGCTCTCCCAAAACAACTGTGGCAACCAGACACGTCCAGTTCTGCGTCAGCCAAACAACTCTGCACTCAGTATCATGGGGACCTCTTTACCTAGGGCAGACACCTTTCTGGAGAGACAGGAAAAAAAAAAGAGGGGAACAATCTGTGTAAAACCTCACTCTTCCTTTCCCGTTGCACTTCTGCTGCCTTTTTTTCCCCTACCTGTTTATTTTCTCACACTTTCTTGCAACTTCGTGCTCAGTCTAGAGTATTGGGGGCTTTTATATACACTTGAATGCAGTCAGGATGCCTTTCTTTTATTCCCTGGTCTCTGCCCTCTCTTTGCACAGCCTGTACTTTCACTACTATGTAATACCCTCCTGCTCTTTCAGCTTATGCACATCCCTCCTCCCATCCTGCCTACACAAGATGCCAACAAGCGTGGCTTTCTCCACACCGTTCACCCTCCACCCAGCCCACATCACCCTACCTGGAAACCGCTGCCCCAATGAAAGGCAGAACCAGGGTGCTCAGAAAACAGCACTCAGTGAGCAATGGCCATGCAGTATCAGCGCTGTGTGCAGTAACTTCTCCATCAGCACTCCCAGCTCTGCTGGCACCATGCGTTTGCACCCGATGGAGAGCAGGAAGATGAACACCGGGACACCCATCACCAGGAAACCGATCACTGGGACAGCACCTATTCTACATCAGCTGGAAAAGCCACCACAGAAACCATCACAGTCCTTAAATCTCACGTTGCTTGGCTTGTCAATGATGGCATTTAATGGCTAGACAACAGCACATTCAGGCTATTCTCAGCATTTTGATGACCCTTATTCTTCCCACCTCTCCTTCCCCAACCTGCTGAGTTGATAGATGTTTAAATGAATGACAGACCAATTAGCAGGGAAAAGCGTCCATGTGTATTTGTGTGTGGGAGGGTATTTAAGCTAATATATTCCAGCTCTGATAGCTTTATCCTCTTTGCAGTCTCTGAGAATGAACTGGCCTCCATCTGTACAGAAGATTAGTAGAATTACTAATCACTAATTATGACTCAGAGGTTTTAAGAGCAATGCAGACTATACAAGGGTGGCCTGATTTTCAGAAAATGGAGACAAAGATAGCACAGTGTTATTTTAAGCACATGGACAGTCCATCCATGATTGGAGAGAACTGCAGTGACAGCACTAGAAAAAGGACTGACAGGAAGCTAAACACTGACAAAAAAATGAAGTAAGGAAAAAACAGCGTGTGCCTGAAACACTTTTCATTTTCCTTTTCATAAGCCTCTTGTCCAGTCAGAGCAAGCTGGCCAGCCTCTCTCACAAAAGTGAAACAGATTTATCCAGGCAAATTCACGCAGTGATACCTTTGTATGGGAGCCTGGTTCTGAAAAGTGGCGCCAGCGACATTTGAAATCTAACGTATTTTGTGAACTGCATCAGATCGAAGAAAAAAATATTTATACAGGCCAAAGCAGTTAGTGAATAGAAGGCTCTGTCTGAAACTGGCACCGTGACACCCTGAAGGAAATGAGATGAAGTTCACAGTCTGGTTGTGAAGTTTGTCTGCGAGGGAAGAGGCAGGAGCAGTACAAAAATCGTATTTTTGTTTGAATAAACTCTCTTGAACAGAAAACACTATACGTCATGAGCTCAAATGGAAATATGTCTGGCAGAGAGCTTTAGAAAGCTGCTGTTGGAAGTGTATAAAGCCAAGTTTAACTCTGTCAG
The DNA here is from genome assembly GCF_000699245.1 of Pterocles gutturalis. Lineage (NCBI taxonomy): Eukaryota > Metazoa > Chordata > Aves > Pterocliformes > Pteroclidae > Pterocles > Pterocles gutturalis. The sequence continues at coordinate 9,766 of NW_010136031.1, read as the reverse complement.
GAGGCGGTGCCCAGAGCTAGTCCTGCTCTCAGCTGAGAGTCCCGCAAAGCCCCAGCTATGGGGAAGCCTCTGTGTGTTCTCCTCAGCGTGACAGGGGTTTCAAGCAAAGCCAAAACTCTGGTTTGTACGAGCAGTGTCAAAGCTTTAGATCAGATCCCTTCAAAAAGAAAAACAGCTAGATGAAGGCAGTCAGAGCAGAGCTTCTCCAGAACAATTAGTAATTCCCAGTGCCCAGGTCTGAAGCTTTGAAGGGACATGTACTCAGCATCCTCTAAAAAGGTTCCCTTTTGAAAGCCCTGACCCATAAGGATGCCCAAAATGCTTCCTCCAAGCACACTCCTGGGGTCTGTCTGGTGCGGAGGAAGGAAAGCTCTGCCCTGACACAGCACTCCCCCAGTGCTCACCCTCCCTTCTTCAACAGTTTCATCACTGTGAAAAGAAAAGGAAAAATTTATCTCCAGTTCTGTGGTCAGCATTTTTTTATAATGAAAAGTTAAGGTGTGGTAGTAGAGGAAACACAGTCCTCGCTATCCAAACTAACAACGTTAGCACCATAGGAAACAGAAGCTGACTGCTTCCTCTCTCGCTCCTCCACCCCAGGTATGTATGGGATGGACACATGTACAAAGCTTATTTATTGTGATTCATCAGCAAATTTTGTTTTTTCACTTCACACAAAGGAAATGACCTTTCAGAGGTTAAAAAGCACTTTGTCCAAGAAGCCACATGAATTCAATTGACACTTTTACACCAGTGATTGTTAACCAAACGACCAGTGCAACTGAATAGCTTAATCGCAGAGATGCTCCCATACCCAGTTTCATGTCCAGCAGGTATTAATCACATCGTGTCATCCTATTCTGCAGGAAGTTTGGAGACATTTTGCCTTGTTTCTCTTTTCCACTTTACATCAAGCAGACTGACACACATTTTAACCCTGACACTAAAGCAGTTTTTATAAAATTAGTTGCATTATCAAACAGACTTTGATGCAATGTTTCTCTCACACTTTAAGCATCAGGGCCAATGAGGAATGACTGTGCCAGGGGATTTATAGAAAAAAAAAAGCTGGTATTCATACCTCAGGGGAAGATGTGCACCAGAAGATGGTAGTGCAATGAAAGTCAGGCCAGTGGTAACACAAGTAGCTAAACACAGGATAGATGTTGATCCTGAAAAGTTTTTGGCTTTGTTGCTGCATATTAACCTCATTTATATAAAACTTTCACTTTGTTTTACTGCTCTACAATAAAATCTAAGACAGGCAGCCTATAAACCCAGCATGTGGAGAGCCCTGCCAAAAGCATTATTTCAGAAGAAGTGTCAGGACACCCAGAAGTGCCACACTATCCCATTGTGGTCATTGGGGGTGCTCTGGGAAGACCCCCAAAGCCCAGCTGGCAGGCCAGAGTGCTTCGTGCCAGATCTCTGCAACAAAACACAGCCCTTGCTCCTCTGCTCCTAGGAAATGGGTACTCTTGGACGAAGGCTTCTATGTGAATTCTCACCTAGGATTTTTTCCAAGCCATAATAGCCCCAATAGCTCGTATTGACTTGCTGCAGTTAGAAGGATCTATGCCAGCTCTTCCATCAGCTGTCTCTGCAAGTCTGTTTTTTTTCTAGGACAGGCTTTCAAATGCTCTCTGCCACAGACAAGACAATGGTCCCTGGCATACAACCCAAGAACTCAGAATAAGGATAAACTCACATACTGTAAAACCCTCCTCCCCTTGCTTGGGTTCAGAGGTTATTTTGGAGCAAAGCTGGACACCCCGTCAGCACTTTGGCTCACAAACTCCTCCAGATGAATAAGCCTGGGCAAAGAGAGCATCCCTTCTCCTTTGGCAGATAAGACAGATGACAACAACCACCCTGGAGCAGAGACCAGCTTGGGGAAATGCCTGAGCTTGGGCTCGCTGGGCTGGGGCTGAAGTCCCAGCACCAGTGACCAGGTGAAACAACAACCAGTAAGCCCTTCCTACACACACATGCTAGAAACAAGGAGGCTAAAGAGAAGGTGACTGACAAAGGCTGGTTTGTTCTTGTTGGATTTTTTTTTTTTTTTCTACTTAAATCTGGTAAGGCAGGTAAAGGCTTTATGCTGCCAGAGAGGATTTCAGCCTCCCCGGCGAGACAGCTCTGCCCGCGTGACAACCTCTGCACCCGCCGACTTCAGAAGACATAGGTGAGAGCCTGGTCTAGGAGCATGAAGGTGTTAGTGCTTCTCTGTGCTGAGAGTCAAGTTCAGGTCTCCCATGAGGCTAGCAAGCATTTTATTAAAAAAAAAAACCAAAAAACAAACAAAACCAAACCAAAACATACACACACAAAAATCCCAGAAGTTCCCAGTCCAGGGAGAAGAAATCCTACTGGCTTTCTTTCACCCCAATAATACACTGATGATTGAAAAAAAAGAGACCTGCTGGCAGTGTCCAACTCACCCAAAAATAGCCACTGACCCACAAAATGACATGAACCCCAAATACAGATCAAAGCAAACTGAAGCCTCCAGGGCTGACCAGCGAGCACCCGTCACTCACTCTTCCCTGCATGTCCCTTGCACATAGCTCAGGGACAAAGTTTTGAGTTTTTCCTTGATTTTTTTATACCGCACACAGCCCAGGGAGCCCTCAGAGAGGGCAAAAGTGTAAGTTCAGTCAGAAGAGCTTGTATATACAACCTGTGGTATTTTTCACACCTGGAATCTGAATGTGAAGGAGTTACAGCAACATGGACATTCTTGATGAAGCCAACGTGGGAAAGGACTTTGTTAAGCACCTGTCCAGGTGCCAATATTAACAAGAACACAAGGCAAAATCATGCTTTCATGTGGCTGCACTAACTACAGGACTTCTAGCAAAATTTTTACAAGATAAATAGCATCCCTGGCAGGTAGGAAACTGTTTTACATCCATTTGAAAAAGAGCAGGGGCACAGAGAAGGAAGACCAATTTGCCCAAGACAATGCAGCATCTATGGTAATACAGCATCTATGGTAATGCAGCATCCATGGACACCACAACATCCACCTCTTCAGAGAAACAACCCCATGGAGAGCTCTGCACGGCATGGTTTGCTCCTGTTTTGCTCCACAAGAGTAACACCACATGGTTCAGAGTACATCTCTGTATGCAGGGGTCATGTGGCTACCATCTCCAGGTGTTCCCATAGCTTGAAGTGTTTAAAAAAATGGGAAAAAAAAAAGTATTTGATCCAATCTCTTACAGGGCTCCGATATCCAAACAAACTGGTGACATTTAACGCTGTGTGCTCAGTCTTGCACCCACGGGACTCAGCCAGGACACCGCCAGTGGTTTCAACAGCAAAGAGCCAAGACTACAGCACAAAGCAACGTTACACACCCCAACAAGGAAGAGCTGCAGGGCATTCTTTCAGCCATCTCTTTAACACACCCTGAATTACCACTAGGAAATCCCTGACACTGAAGTGCCAGAGTCACCGTGTTCCTGCCCGGTTTCATCTCCCAGGGATGACCCTTGGAGCAGTGAGCATGGGGCAACAGGTCCCAGCACATCACCAGCAGCCTGGCTCTCCTCATGGCTGTGACAAGCTGTGGGCAGAGGGGAGCAAGGAAGGGGCACTTCTAGTCCACCCCCTGCTCAAAGGCCACCTGGAAGGATGACAGAAGGACCAATCTCTCTTTTTACCCATTTTCACATCCTCACTTTAGGACACAGGGACAAGTCAGCAATACTTTTCATAAAGACGATGAAAGATCAATCCACCAACAGCCACTTGGACACAGTAAGTTTGGGCAGAGATACAGTCATGCTTTGTTTCGGAAAGAAAAAAAATCTCTTTTCACTTCAAGCCAACCATCGGAGAATCGCAGCTGAACAGGCTGAATACAGCTGTTGTCAGAGCTGGTCCTTACCCTGCTGTTACTCCAGCCCTGGAGGGATGGTGTTTGCCTCTGCGAGGATGCAGCAGGGAGCAAAGGCAGTATGAGCTCCACGCTCTTTACATGAACGGACAGACTCCAAAAATCACTCCCACAGAGCACAGGTGTATCTGGATTTTATTTCTAGAGAAAGGAGGGAGCTAGGGCTGCATCCCACATTTCTTCAGGCCAGTAAAGGTGGGCACACAGTGAGCAATGATGCCTGTACTCCTGCATTCCCAAACTGTACAAGATCTGTATTCCTCAAGTGACATGTGTCATACATACCACAAAGGATTTACATCCATCATCTGTGCAAGAAGCCAAGATGCATTTGAGTGCTTGGAAGCATTTCTATCACCATAAATCTGTTCTCCCACTACTGGGCATACCTTAAAGCTAAACAGCAACAGATCTCTTTGGGATTAAATAGGCACGGATGTCCTTCTAGCATGACTTTCCCATGGAAGTTACATCCTGTAACATTTTATCTCCTGTTCTGGAGAGCTGTTTGCAATGAGCTGTGTCATTCTCTGTATTACAACACACCAGGGAGAGCAGAGAAACAGCTTTAAAATATTTAACATAATCTAGCAAACACACACACTGACACTGCAAGCAGGCACACATCACAAGTTTATATGCGAGACAAAAATAAATACAGACACACAAAAATAAATAACTGCCAGCAAAAACAGACTCCAAAAAGAGTGACACCACCCTAACTGTAACTGATGCCACAGTAATGCAAGTACAGTGCTGTTACTTCTTTGCCTGCAGGAAGAGGAGCCTCCCAACAGTTTTTTCAGGACTTGTTGCAGCCCCCCCCCAACAGCAGTGCCTTTGCAATGCAAAGTACTCACACAGGCAGTCGGCTGCCATTCAGTGACATGAACACAAACCAACAGCAGAAAAAGCTACAGCCAGTCTCCCACAGCAGCATCTTGCTCTAAGCACCCGACAGCAACGTGGGCTGAGCTGGGGTCAGTCTCCCACATCCCAAGCATAGGGATGGTGATAGCAGCATAAGGGGCTCCGAGGGGCTGCGATACAGGCGCAGTTGGCTGCTGAAGCAGTTTTAGATAAACTGGCTGATAAAACACACATAATGTAGAAAAATCACAGAATGGTTTGGGTTGGAAAGGACCTTAAAGATCGAGTTCCAACCCCCCGCCCTGGGCAGGGACACCTCCCACTAGCCCAGGTTGCTCAAAGCCTCATCCAGCCTGGCCTTGAACCCCTCCAGGGATGGGGCATCCACAGCTTCTCTGGGCAACCTGGGACACTGCCTCACCATCCTCACAGGAAAAAAATTCTTCCTAATATCTAATCTAAATCTACCCTCTTTCAGTTTAAAACCATCACCCCTTGTGCTATCACTACACCCCCCTGACCAAGAGTGCCTCCCCATCTCTCCTGTACCCCCCCCTTTCAGCACTGGAAGGGGGAAAATATCTCCCCCAAACCCCGAATTCAAAGCAGACACGCAGCATGGGCTGTTTGACATCAATATGGGGCATCAGCTCAGACCCAGGTTATAAGCCTGCCAAGTATCCTCACACCGGGGCTGCATCAGCTGTCGCTCTGCCTCAATGCTCTTCACCTCGCCCCATCCCAGCTGCCTCGCCCAAGGTGTGCACACTGCAGAATCAGACAGGTGAGCAAGCACATGCCCCTCAGGTGGTACAATACTTTTTTAACAAAACCTAGGGCAATCACTAGAGGTTTTTTACCTGGTAAACATCCTGGAGGCCGCACCACGCTCGCAGGGCTTGCCGGCATGCCCGCAGCCGGGCAGCGTACCACCTCCTCAGCGCTGCCACCGTCACCGTCCAGACGAAGCGGCTCCCGCTGAACAGCACATCCTCCACCCCGCACATGAACACCGAAGCCATCAGCTGCTCCCACCAGCAGAACGCAAACCCCCGTCCCGGCTGGCTCTCGCTCACTCGTTCAAGCGCCTGGCATGATGGCAGCCCGGCTTTATAGGATGGGCGGGAGGGCAGGGGTGTTGCACAGAGCCAGGGTCAAGCCTTAAAACAAACTCCTCTTTCACGGCGCTTCCTGGGCAGATTCCCAGGCATGCCCCAGCGCCTGAAGCTGAGCCAGCGGCTGCAGTAGCTCAGCCCTACCAGCAGCTCACACAGCAGCCTTGTCCTTCTTAGCAGCTTATATAAATCTCTCTTAAGCTCCAGTAGCTACCACTATGTTTTCTAATTAAATTTTAACCCTTTTGCCATATGCCCTGACAACAACCCCATTTAGACGCTTGCAGAAGGAGAAGGAAATCATCACCACTGCACTTCAGAAAGCCAGGCAGGCTCTTCAGGCACAGCTCCTGCCTAACCCATGGTGCTATCTGCCTCCAACACCTCATTATCTGCCATACTAGGAACAAAGCTGTCATCATTTTCTCCCGGCTGAGCCCGCGCTCAAATTATAGCCTAGAAATCCTATTTTTAAAAAAGCACCTTCGGGAGCCAGAGAGCAGAGAGAAAAGGATCAGAAGAGCTCCTGTAAATAGATGCACAAAGTTCTCTTCCAGCTTGGATCGCAGCAGATGTCCACAGTGCAGAGCCACCTCCCTGCTCCACAGCTCTCCCTTGGCTGTTTCATCCTACCGATTAAACTCTCAACACCCGCTAAAGAGATGATTTTGCTCTAATCTTAAACTAACATCACTCCATTAATGCAGCACTTGCTCCATAAGAAAAAACAGAGCTGCCCATGCTTGGCTGAGCTCTTCACAAACAGCCCACAGCAAATCAACATAGAAATAATAGCCCACAAGAGACTCCAGCCTTGCCTCCATAGTCAGTATAAAATTAAACAGCGCCCTGCCCTTCTGGGGCTTAAACTGTTACTGCTGGCAAGCTGCACCTTTCGTTTGTGAGATCCTTCCCATTAAAAGCTAAGGGATGGTGGAAGTCAAAGGGCAATGAATCTTTAAGACCCCTCAAAGGATTTTACACTTCCTAAGCTTTTTAGGACAGAAGCTGTGGGGGGCCCCACATACCACTATCAGCACCTTGCTGAAGGAGCTACTCCAAGAGCAGATTTCTGGCTAAAACAATCAAGAAGACAAACATCTCTGTGAAAGTAATCCCTCTTGTGCAATGAAATGAATGAAAAGGGGGCAGGAACAGCTTGTGTAAAGGCTGCATAGGAGAGCTAAATCCCATGGTGCTGCTGGTACCGCTTCCCCAAGGGCACTGTCTGGTCTCTACACCAGAGCTGCAGCAGCTCTGTCCCAAGTGCTGTTTGTGGGAGGAAGACACCCTGCAGGCTCATAGCAGTGTGAGTATTCACAAAACCCATTTCATTTCATATTTATCAACCTTCACGTTGCAGGAGCCTACGCTCATGGCACAGTCAGCTCCTGTGCTGTAGTTGGGGTGATGTAATTCTGCACAGACAAGTGCCTGTTTTACACAGGGTTCGGACCTGTGTGTCTCCAAGCATCCCACTTTTTCCTTTTACCTGTAACAAAGGAAGAGTGGCTTTGCTCCTCTTGATGCTGCTATCTGCTGGCTATGCTGCTGCCAGTGAGTTTAAATCTCTCCCAGACTTGCTTTCACACAAGGAAAAAAATAACAATGTTTTAAACATTATTAGAAGCTCTTACAAAGTGAGCCAGTGCAGAGATACAGCTTGCTATAACAAGAGGCAAGTAAAAACTCAGCTCCTGCAATTAAAATCCAGCATCCATACACCCACCCCAGGAGTTCTGTTGCTCCTTTGAATGCTGTCTCAGAGCCTGTGGCCACAAGGAAGTCTTTCTCCTCCTCCAACATTGCCCATCACCACTGCTCCATGTTTAGAGGACTTTAACATCAACATGAATGTACAAAAAGAGTTTCCAGTTTCTACCAAGAGAGAGCAGTGACAAATATCTAGAGTCATGCCAACAACCTAAGCCAGCGCCAGGCTTGGCAGCGGGTATTTGCCATTCCCTCAGATAACTCTGCTTTGGAGAGGAACTAGCCAGGAAAATCTCCAGTGGCAGCTGTGTGTTATGGTCAAGTCATATCCAAATTTAAACACAGATGTAAAAAGAAAATCCAATTTTCAAGTTTCATTTCTAAAAGAAAAGAAAAGGAGCTTTGTACTTAAAGAAACAGTGCAGGCAACAACCCCGTCCTGTGCCAGGAAAATCTAATCAACCCACTATTAAAGTTTAAATGCTTCTGCTGTGCCTGCTGTCTTCAGTGCCTTTTTGTTTTCCTTATCACCTAATCAGAGAGGAAAAATTAAGGATGAGGATTTCCTCCTTTAACACAGCCCCCTCGAACCTGGGACATAGCGTTGAACACCCACAGAACAAAGAAAGAGCAAAGAAAGTTTGATGCAAAGGGCTAAATGCAATTTAGAATAATTTTGGTGGTTTAATATGCAGCTGATGAATTATTGATTCAAATCAATCTTAGTCTTCTATTGACTTTCACTGTCAGAACCTGATTGCAAGTGGGTTCATTTTAAGTACCTAAATAATATCCAGGCTCCTTGGAGTCAGAACAGAGATCACAGAAAACTCAGCAAGGGAAAGGCAGTAGGATACCGAGATGTTTTCCAGAGGCTGCAGTAGCTAGATCATCTCTATTCTATAAGGAAGGGGGTAAAAGATAGATATCTCAGGAAAGGCCTTTGTAGATGTACACACCGCTTTCAAGAGAACATAAGAGACAGCTGCTGCAAACCTATTTGATGTACAGTCATATGAACAACAGGGCATTCATTTCTGGTAAGGAATAAGGCTACACAACAGGAATCTAAGGAGAACATAGCTTAAAGAAGAAGATAGAAAATGATGTGTGACAGATTCATGCTTTTCCTTTTGTTATTGATTGTAGTTCCTGAATAACGAGTATTAAAAGAGAACAAAAGTTTGCTGCTAGCATAACAGGAAAAGATCGCAAGTGGATTCTCAGACTTCCTTGCATGTTATCTTCTGTACCAAATGAATGGAACGAGGCTGAGCTGAATCGCTGCTTTTCTTTTCAAAGTAGCTCATATGAAGTTCACATGAATAGAGAATTCACCTACCTGTGAGACCACAGGACAAGAGCAATCTTCCCTTATCTGCAAAGCAGTGTTGACCCTAGATATGACTTTTGATTAGAAATACAGGAAAAAAGACACACACAGTCCCTAGTGGCAGGTAATGAAATTAAAGCTGTGATCATTTTTTGGTCTCTGAAGCTTCAACAGTAAAAGTTGAGTTATTGTGCAGATGCACAAAATGCCTGATTATACGTACTAGCAGATGTCTATCCTAACTGGTGCTTTAAAACACACTTTAATCCATATTTTCTCATATATTGACTACACGATTGCAACTAATATTTATAACATTCTGTAGAGCAAGCAGTGAAGTTCAGCAGAGACAGAAAACCCACAAAGACAGCCCTCAAGTTTATGAGACAGTTCTGTTTCATGGCACACATCATACTTTTAAATCTGCTGCTACCTCAACTCCAAGGGATCAGACCCTCAAGCCCCGATACCCTGGGATGGTCTCAGGGCAGTGATAAGCATCGTTGAGGTCCACGCTAGGACCAACGGGCTGTGGTACCACCAACGGGCTGTGGTCCACTGAATTCCCACCAGAGACCAGCTGCAGTCCCACCTAGTCCTGCTGCACCCAGACACGTTTCCTCCCACCAGAGACCAGCTGCAGTCCCACCTCATCCCGCTGCACCCAAACATGTTTCTTCTTTCTGCATAAAACTCTGTGCAGATTTTCATCAACATTGTCCCATTTTACTCCAGTTACGAGCTCTGCATAAAACTCTGTGCAGATTTTCATCATTGTCCCATTTTACTCCAGTTACAAGCCAACTGTGCATGATTAAAAAAATTTAAAAA